>NW_003307553.1:1438034-1489151 GCF_000143455.1 Volvox carteri f. nagariensis | reverse complement strand
TCTTATGCTTAATTAAGTTTATGTATGTTATACTTTGCGCAACTTTGTAATTTGACTTTACTCTGAACAAGGTGCTGTATACGTTGCACTACCAAAAACGCGACCGTTTGCTTGCACACAACTGCCTCTTCGTCAGACGCTTCCTCTTCCCGCGGCAGTTTCACGAGCCCAGTCTTGCAAGCTACGACGTAGGCTTTCGGTGCTTTCAGTTACTGCAATGCAGCCACGCAATAGTCCAGCCTGCATGCCGCGTGCGGCTGTGGCCAACATGCCCACCTGCGCAACGCGCTGGCGCACCTCGTCCTTTCTCCACGAAAATTTATATACACTTATACAGGCGCATTTTGCGAATCGCACGCGCGCATCCGCGCGGCAAAATTCGCTCCTGGCTTTTTTGGACGATGTACGAACCGTTTATTCGGCAGAGTACGACCGCTCACATTTGTGCGAGGGGCTGCTTAACAAGTCCTTATTAAAATCGATCGTCCGCTCCGCGCTCTCATGATTGTTACCATCCATTGAACCACACTTTCAATCACATTACTCCATTGTCATCACCTTCTCAGGACCGCATAGTTTTGCACACTTCGCGAATGTCGCGACCTCTTTCCCTCCCGATAGACACCGACTAATAAATCCTTTGGCACAAGAGAAACAACACAGCAAACGCACTCCTAGCAGACCACAGCACACTCCGGCCAGCCCATTTTGCCTCTGCTTCTTATGCACGAGGGAGAGGAGAGATGGCAACAAGGGAAAAAAACAAGTAAAGAGCAAAAGGAGGGATGCGCGTGTGTACTGCATACGCTCAACTTATCCGCCGCACGCCTCTATTACCGCCGCCGCCGCCGCCGTACGTCTTTTCCATAATTTGCTCGCAAACACTATATCAGAGCGCGAAATTAGAAGCACAGTCAAAACGCCATCACGTTTCCTCAAAAAGGACGACATATACAGACGAAACAACGCAAAAGTCCATGCCATGGAAAGAATTCTCTTGCTCAAACAAAAGACGCAGCACCCTCGGAACGCTGTACGTGTACACATGGGGGTTTGATCTGGAAGCTCCCCCCCTACATCCTCAGATATACTACCCACTACACCCGAGCGACATACCTCCCCCTTCCCACGGGTGGCTGCCATGTAATTCTTTGCGGCCAAACTCCAAAAGACACCACAGGCGAAGAAGCGCGACATGGCTGCGGCGATTCAAGACACCCCCCAATCACCATCCTAAGATCCCATCGCAAACCCTGTCTAACGACAATATTTACGCAATCCTCAGATTGCAAGCTAAAAACGAAAGACATTGGCCAGAGTGTAGTAACAATGTGTAACTAAAGACAAGGGCACGACAGCAACATAAAGCTACAGGGCGAGGTGGATTCACCACGGCTTCTTGTATACCGATGCCGTACTCATTACGCAGCACAAACCATAATGCAGCGCATGTACAGAAACGCAATTGATGCACGCCGCCGTAATCCAACATGAAAATGACATTTCAATCCCACACGCGCCCGCCATGCAGGTGCCGTACACAAACAAGAATCTTGGCAATGTCTAAAATGGAATACGTAACCAGTACTGCTGATTAATACGGCGTCGTTCCGTACGATGACGGCTGACCGACGACGACATTTCGCCGTAGATTTATCAATTCGTTTCCCTACAATTTTTTGGGGTCTCTAATCGTACATACAACACACCACTTGCGCGTGAACCATTTGAGCGTGAAGAGGCCAACCCAACCCAACTTTTTGCTCTTCTGCTTTACGTTTCTCCTTCTTCTTAACCCCTCTTCTACATAAACCGATGCTCATGCATGCGCCCATTTATCTCTTTTTCTTCCCTGCCGATGCCCAAGTGTTCCGACGTCGTAATCACCGCCCTGCAGCTGAGTCCATCACACATATCGGTCACCAATGCACAGATCCACACAGCCCTGCCAGCCGCCTAACCGCCAGCCGTTCACGCCACCTCTTCAAACACAGCTCCTCAACCCTAAGGACCCTTACAATTTTTATTAACCTCCACAACGACCCAACACCTATTTTACCTCTTGTCCTTTTCCTTCTCCCTCTTAATCTTCACGTATTTTTCTCATTCTGTACAAGAAGTCGGTTATCTATCCGCACCTCACTGCAAAGATCCACCCCAGGAACTTAAACAATGGCCAGCTGCGGCGGAATAACACCACTACCGTTGCCATTACCGTTGCCGTTACCGTTACTGGGACCGGGCCCGCCGTCCATGCTTTGCGTGGGCGTGCTATCGGCGCTCTGGCGGTTGCCCCGGCGAAGCCTGCTGGCCTGGATGGACGTGACGCAGATGGTGTTGACGATGTCGGGGACGGTGCACCCGCGAGACAGGTCGTTCACCGGCTTGAGCAGACCCTGTGCGAGTGTTCGTGCGTGTGTTCGGGCACGTAATGTTTTTGTTCGTGCGTGTGTTCGTGTGTGCCGGGAGGGAGAACATCACACGACGCAAAGGTTATACGTAGAATGGTCAAGTGCGTGACCATCTAACAAAACGCACAGGCCAGGGAAGGTAAGGCTGCAAGCACAAAGGGCAAAAGAGTGGGGACAAGTTGACGTTTAAGAAACGGCAAAGCATGGCCTACTTGTAGATGCTTCAGTGTTTCTCGATTGCAAGCAGTCGGAAAGATTTGAGACATGGAAGTCCTCAGGCATAACCTGCGGAGTCCTGTAACCTGCGCGTCGACTTCCTTCCCGGCTCTGCCCATGCGTGCCCCTTACCAGTGCCCGAACCCGAACCCGAGCCCGGAAATATCCCCTCCCCCATGCTCCTCTTGACTCCTACTACTCTGCTCCCCGGCAGACTCCCTCACCCCAACTGCCAGGGTTCACTCACCCAGCTCCCCACCCACCCACCCACCCCACACAGGTACCTGCATGATGGGGCCCATGGCGATGGCTCCCGAGCTTTGCTGCACTGCCTTATACGTGTTGTTGCCTAAAGAGAGGGCGGGTGCAGGACGAGGGAGGAGAGGGCCGTACGAGGGGGAAATGGCGGGAGAGAATGAGATGACAGCGCAATCCATTTGGCCAACGCCATCCACCATACCAGGACAGGTACAGACGTTCATCCTCTGCGCCGTTCATCCTTTCATCGTACTACATCCATCGTACTACATTTTCCGAAAATCCTGTTCAAGGTCTGACACTGACACGCCGCAACACCCCCCGGCAACCCCGGCCCTTCAAGGCGGGGACCCACCGGTGTTTAGATCCGGGAACACAAACACCGTAGCCTTGCCCGCCACTTCACTGCCGCCAGTAACCTTGACTGCTGCCACCTGACGGGAGTGTACGACGGAGTTTGCACGGCGACTTTCGAGTAGGCAGGCAGGTAGGTAAGACATGTTAAAAGTAGGTAATTGGGAGCAAAAGATGTGTCCCGCTCTTTTCCACACGATGCACCCCAGCAACGTTAGGATGTTCTGGCACTGTCAGCCAGAGCAAGAGTACGGCAAGATATCCCTCCTTTTGAAAAGTACCGCCACCACGCGTCCGCAGCAGGGCACCACAGCTGTTTGCAGAATGGGGTTCCCCTCCGACTGAGGTTGGAATATACATACATATGTATATAATATGTCAGAAATATGAAAAGTGATGTGTATGTAAAACATAACCGCCAGAAGAGAACAAAAGGCCCTAAGCGCCGCCATCCCTTTCGGCCTCTGTGGGGAGACCTCCCGCACCTTGGGGTCGATAGCCGCGTCGTACTGGATGGGTCCCTCGATTTTCAAGTCGGGTCGGCGGGCCTTGGCCAGTGCAACCGCCTCCTCCACCTTCAGGACCTGCGCAACCACCATCCCAACCACCAACCACCAACCAACAACCAGGCTGTTCTTCATTCGATTGCAACGGCGCAGCACAACATCGCAAAGCATAGCAGCAAATCGTATCAATAGAAACATTACAGCACATCCGGGCACCACATTTTGCCCAAGGAAATCGCAACCTTCCCCAAAGCGGTAGGGGCGCCAACACACGGTTTCACCCCTACTCACATCCGGACCGGTTCCGGAGCCCAGTGTCGAGTACGACAACATGGCCACTCGTGGCTCGATGCCAAACGCGGCGGCGGTGTCGGCGGAGGTGATGGCGATGGTGGCCAGCTCCGCGGCGGTGGGGTTGACGTTCACGGCGCAGTCGCCGTACACCACCACCTGAGTGGCGCCGGCGGGGAAACACGGCACACGCGGCGGGGGATGGGGTGGGCGGCTTGAGGCGGCAGATGGAGCTCAGGAGCGACAAGAGAGGCATCAAACGCCATGTAGGCGCAACACCCTCCCTCCGTCCCCCATCCCTCTGCCCTCCCCTCCCCTCCCTTCCCCTGCACATACCCTGTCAGGCAAACACATGATGAAGACCGACGACACCAGGGGAGAGTCCGCGCTCTTGAGCACCTGTGCGCGTGTGTGTATGTACGTATGTGTGTGTAGCGGGGTGCCGGCGGGGAAGACGTTAATGCAAGGAAGTGGCGTGCGCGTGTGTGTATTGAATGGCAGGCTGGGAGTGATTGGAACCTGGAGCGGAGGTTCAGGCCATTGCAGCGAGGAACACAGGAGGATTAGGAGGACAAGCGATGGTTCCCCTCTCTTGCTATCTCCCCTCGCGTACACAACGGTCCGGGGGCTCCTTTTATAGCACTGCATGCAAATGCCCCGAAGCCATGCAACGCAACACAAAGTCCCAAACGTCGCTAATGGCACAAAATGCACAAAATAACCCTCAACAATCTTGTGCGATTAGAGCAACACAGCACATCAGCCATCAGCCAGCCCCATCCAAGGCTGGCCCCGTCGCCCATACACTACATACATACACACATACGAACCTGCATCGCTGGTCTGACAGTCGAGGCGGTTGTGTGGCAGGCTCCCGATACCATACCGTCCGCATCCCCCGCCGCGATCATCATCGTGGCATAAAAATTCATGTCGCCTGAACAGCGAGCGGGGCAGACAAGCTGACATGCACGTAGGCACATACAGATAAATGTACAGACAAAGCAGAGGGAGCCTAAAAAAGATACAGCCAAGGGGGGTTTGGCGGAACGGCGCGGAAGAAAAGGAAGGCAACCCTGTCCTGACGTAGTGGTAGGCAAACCTAGGTGGCACGACGAAAACCCTGTACAGCCCTAGGACCTCAAGGAAAACTATGAACCATACCCACAAAATTCCCCATACCCACCACTACATTTACATATACATATGCATACATACATACATACACACCAGTTCCTTCCCGCGGCTCAAGAGCACTAGAACACGTACATACATACCTACGTACATACACACACTTACCGTGTAGTGTATCCAGCGCCCGGTCCGGAGTCATGCCCTTGTGCTTCCGAAGCTCCACCAGCAACTCAGCGTACGCATCAAAGCGACCCGCGGTCTGTGCGCATGTACGTATGTATGTATACGCGGCCATCGCCGTCAGAAGGTAGGTAGGTAGGTGAGTAGGTAGGTAGGTGGTGATGGAGGAGGTGACGATAGGGGAAAGGGGGTAGCGCGGACTGACCGTATGAGACGGTAATTGCAGTGGCAATTGCGCATCTGCTACAGCATCTGCTACAGAAGTAGCAGAGGGTTAATAAACAAAGGGCCACCGACGCGCCCCAAACACCAACGGGAGGTATCGGAATGTGCTTCAAGCTGGTAAACTGGGTGGCTAGGTACGGTGCGGACGGTACGGTACGGTACGGTGGAATGGCTGTGGTTAGCTGCGCGGCGCGACCCTTTTCCATGGCCCACGGCCCCCTTCCAGTGTCCCCTCCGTCCTTACGTTGGGGTTGTGGATGTTGCACTGGGACAGGTCCAGTCCCAGCTTGGCCGCCTCCGCCGTGATGGTGGTGGGGTCACCCAGCAAGGTGATCTTGGCCAGGCCCCGCGTGGTCACATCGGCAGCAGCAGCCAACACGCGCTTGTCATCGGACTCGGGCAGGATGATGTGCTGGGGGTTCTCCCTGTGTGCGTGCGTGCGTGCGTGTGTGTTTTTTTTGGGGGGGGGGGGGAAAGAGGGAGAAGGATCAGGGGAGGTACCGGGATATGAAGAGGACAAAACATACCCTGAATTCTAGAGGTTTCTAATGTATCTCTGAAGATATAAATAGGCTTTATTATTAAGGCTACAAGGGCTACAAGGGTTGTGTCTAGTAAAATATTTTTTTTTATCGAAAGAACATTTAGGAGAGGTGGTTTCGCAAGGCTACGGGTTTTGGTGTGTAGTGGAAGGGCAGGAGATGTCGCCAACAATCGAGTTCATCGCCGGATGGCCCTGCCCTACCCTAACCGCAATACCCTTCCCACCCCCCTCCAGCCCACCTGCACATGGTTTTAAGAGTATGCATGAACATTTTGGGTGTCATCCGCGTGGGCTTGATGCGCTGCAGCTCCGCCACCACCGCGTTGGCGTCCACGTACTGCTCGAATAGTCGCTGCGGGGGGCAGCAGGGCAGGGAGGGAAGGCGAGAAAACGGGTGAAGGCGGGAGAGGAGGGGTTATCAAACCATACGATGCAAGATTTGCAAGCAGGACTAATATTTTCGACGATAGCAGCCCATCGGCGAGAACGGATGTGTGTTGTAAAGGACTGAGCCGCAAAACGGAGCCGCGAGAAGGGGGCGGTTGGAGGAAACCAGATCGGCAACGAAGTTAAAAGGGCGGTGGGGGAAAGACGAACCACACGCGATTGAAGCTGCTGCCAGGGCAAGATAGTAGCAAACGTAAACGGGCGGTGGGGGAGGGGAGGGAAAGACGAACCACACAGGGGAGGGGAGGGAAGCGGGACCAGGTAAAACGTGGCCAGGACACTGAAAAGAATCGCAACGTGTAAACATTGCAACATGGCTTCGCAGATTCTACCTTTGCCTCGAGCCACCTCCCCCCAATCCCCCGCGCACCCAACATCACCACCAATCCCCCGGGGGACCACCTGCCTTGCATTGCGCAATCTTTCGTGAGGAGGAGGGCAGCACAGCCGCGTCCATACTGCCAATCTTAGCCAGCGCCTCTCTAAGCGGCATATCGGTGGACAGCACCGGCAGCAAGCTGCCCTTGTAGAGGCCGCTGTTCACCAGGCCGGCAAAGATGCGGTCAATGGTATCCCTGTGATGCGGGGAGAGGCGAAGGCGTAACGGGGTAACGTCAAATGCAAGAAAAACGAAGTGGCACTTGCCGCGCGGACTGGGATAGGAAGACGGGGGTTTGAGGAGTTGCTGGACAGCAGGTCAGTTCCAAGGTAAGGAAAAACCCCTTGGTGCGGTACCAGTGTGCGGGATTGGCAACTCCCCTGAGGAGCACCTCTCCATGTGTGCGAGGAACAGCATTTTATGAATTAGGGCAGAAGAGCTGCGCATAGTTAAAAGTGGCGAGGATGATGCATGTGACCCCGTGGCGAAGATGGCACACGACGGTCTCACCGCACACAGACAAGAACGCACATACATACATATAAATACATATATACATAAGAAAACGTACGTATGTACGTACGTACGCAAACACACAACGCCTACCTGGCGTAGTTCCTTCCGGACCGCGAGGAGCCCGCCTGCGTGAGCAGCACTCCAGCGACCCCCGGGCCGCTGACGGACAGCTGGGCCGCCAGCAGCCCCAACACAATGTCCAGTCGATCGGCGGAGGTGATGACTAGGGGACTGGAAAGGGGGGAGGGCAGAGGGAGGGGGACCCAAGGGTGGGGATCATATGCAAGGAAATTAGTAATGAGCTGCTGGGAGGCGTGTAAAGTCTGAAACTGCCGGAGTCGTAAGCGATCAAGGCATCGACCCAAGGGTGGGGAGAGATCTTACGATGATGGAAAGGAAGCCAGGAAAAGGCCAAGCTGGCCGACCTTAATGCTGTTGCCAGGAGGCGGAGCTGCGCAAGGGGAGGTGTGCACGTGTGTGCGTGTGTGTGTACTCGTTTTGGGGAAGAAGGCGGGGTGACACATCTGCATTTTGCTGATGAAAGAATCAGTTACAGACGTCTCAAAGCGAGACACATGTATACATACATACACACACATGGGCCCCAGGCTGACCCACCGGCCCCCAGGTCTTTCCCCCAGGATTTCCAGCAGCTCCTCCAACCGCTGGCAGCCAACCACAACGTCGTCAAACTCAACGTCAGTCAGCAGGGAATCGCCGTACAACCGTACGGCCTGCAGGGCCGTCTGCACCTCGTCCAACCTGTAAGGGCAACCATTAGTGCCGTACGCGTAACAACACATGCATTAAACTTGCTATGATAAAATTGAAGTATCTGATGAGACAGGTAACACGGAAATTACAAATGCCAAGCATTAGGGTTTTAGCGTGCTGAAATTCAGCGATAAGCATAAAAAGGAGCTTCTCAATACTGGAGGTAAAAAGGTGATGCACCATACTCCCCCTATCCATGCAAGCCCACGTGCGCGATTCCCCAACACTTAGAAAAACAAGTAGTGCTAACTAAACCCCGTGCAGTCCCAACCCATGAGCATGCATCTGCGTGCCGCCCAAACCCACACGCACGCGCACAGACTTCCCCACCCCACCCCTACCCCACCCCCGCATACCCCCCAGACCCTCTTTCCACCAGCCCCGAAACCACCAGGCTCCCGCTGAAACCACTCCCATTCGCGCACCGGACATTTTTCAGGATGGGGTCCTGTGGAATCGCCCCCGCGAAGGGCAGCCCCGACTGGTTGAACCGGGCCTTTAGTTGGGCAGTCATGAGCGCGTGGCTGTTGCGCGGGAGCTGCGAATATTAGATTTCAAGGATCCAGGACAGGGTGCGAAACCATCAACGCAGCAGGATTGCATGGGTAAATACAATGCACATGCGGTTCTATTTTTTTAGGTACTACTTGCACATTACATGTAACTACCGGAATTGCACATAGGGGTTTAATATATTGTTAATAAAATGCATGGGCGTAATTCGTTAGGGTTCCGGACGCAGAAAGGAGAAAAATGCTTGGGACTGGAATTGAACTGATAGGCTGTAGCAGCAGCAGCAGCAGTGACAGCAGTAGTAGCTATAGCAGCAGCGCTCGGCACTCACCCCGTTCATGACGAGACCCAGCACCTCAACCTTGTGGTCCAAAAACACCTGCCGCTTTACCATCTGTGCGGGGTGAGGCGCAACGGTCAACGTGCAAGGACCGGGGGGGAGATGAGCAAGAACGGTCACAATGGTTGGGGCATAAATAAATGATCAACAACAATAAAAGAAAGGTGCAGGGCTCCAGCAGGCTAAACAACGACAACCTAGCTACTCGTTCCCACAACTTCCTCTCAACATTAATAAGTACGGGCAACGCGCCATATTCACGCGCCACTTTCATCGTTTGAATCACAAATATTTAGCAAAAGGAGAAAAGCTACTTAAAAGCAATTAATAAACCAGCCGGACGTACACTCAACGTGTAAAATGCACACGCGCAATCCTGCCGTGCCCCAGATTCCTTCCCCCATCCTGCCCCCAGGCGTGCTCTCTCCCCCACCTCTCGCCCTGCTTACCGCCCGGTTGTAGTAATCTGAAACGCTGCAGTTGGGAGATCCCGTCATGGTCATGAGCACGGGGGCGTTAATGGTGGCAGCGATCTGGAGTGGGCGTGGGTTGAGGTAGGTCATATAGAAGGATGTGAGGAGGAAAAGGATGGGATGCCTTGCGGATCATGGGACAGAGGGGAAATTCAATTTGCCGTTGACAACATTCTTTCCTACCCTTCCCGTCGCCCCAATACAGCATCCTCCGTTCCGGGGGTTCATCCCAGAGCCCCTCTTCCCTATATTCCAAACCCCACCCCGCGATCAGCCAATAAAAAACAAACTAAAACCCCGACCCTACATGTTTAACCCTTCTCCTGGTAAAACCCCTCCTTCAAGCGAAACCCCTCCTTCAAGCAGAGGGCCCCTCCTTCAAGCAGAGGAGATAAACCCTCCCTTTCCTATATAGCTCCAACCAGCCACCCTCCACCCTGTGGCATTAACCTCACCTGCGCATCCAGCTCCGTACCGCCCATGAGCGGGCCCGGGCCCTCTACCAACACCAAGTCGTGACCCTCCTTGTACGATACAAAGTTTGCGTAAATCCGGTCCAAGAGCTCACTGTGCTGACCGTTTGCTATCATCTGTAATAACGCCAGCAGCAGCAGCAGCAGCAGCATCGTCACCGCCGCCACGCACCAGCAGGGGGCAGTTGATTGAAGAAAATCAGGAAAAGAAATACCGAAGGAAAGGAAATGAGAGAAGAAAAGAACCATGGCGCAACACTGGCGTTGTAACACTCCCACGTAGCTCCTCAGCCTGCGCCGTGCTCCGGCCACCAATCAACCCCCCTGTCGACACACATCCTCAGCACAACCTAACGCCCATTTCACATATTCGTGCCGGACGCCGTGTAACGCCATATCAACAACCAAATCCCCCCTTTTAAATGGCACATTCTTCCACGTAGTAAGACCAAGCCCAAGCCACATTACATTACATTACATCACCCGGCCCCTCTCACTCCACGTACCCGTGCCGCCTCCGCGTCCTGCACACCGGTCATGCGGGTGGCGTCCCCCTTGAGATTGAACACCTTGTACACTCTGGCGATAAGCGGTGGTCGTGGTGTGGGAATCATATACAGTGATGACAAGAAAGTCAAAGCACCAACAGCCGACATTCCAGCACAAGAGCAAGGGGCGAGGAAAATGTGAGCAGAGAGAAAAATATTCAATATCAATATCAGACGCTCTCACAGCAACATTGACTGGACAAGTCCTAAGCAACCGAGTAACTGGCACCGTAGTTGCCTAATAAACAGATGCCAGCAGAACAAAGAATCCAATGCCGACGCACAACTGCCGCTGAGTCCAAAACAATCTAGGTAACGGCTTGTTGCTTCTGGAAACTGTGTTGGGTGGGAGACTGTGGCCAAATCCTGACAGCATGAAGGACGTGTGCGCTCCCAGGACCAAAGTTCCCTACGGACCCAGATCACCAGATGACCCACATGACCCAAATCACCCAAATGCCCTATGACCCAGATCGCCCTGTGGACAATATGCGCTCTCCACACCAAGATGGGCTGTTTGTGGGAAGGAACCACTCCGCAGGCGAGCACGTAATCCGTGGGACAAGCAGGTTGGTCTTAAGAGGCATCCCAACGTGCATGCACACTATGCCACCTGACCCAAGTCGCCTCTCCTCCAACGACATCCATGACCAATTTGTTCTTTTGCTATTAGTCCCCCTCCTTTTTCCCTCACCCCTGAGATTGAAAGGCATAACTCTTTCGGAGCCAGCTAAGGTCCCTTGATGGAAATGTTGCTGTGTGCACATCATGTAAAACCTTCCGATACCCACATACTCGTTTTTCTCATGGCCCGTTGGCCCCAGATCCCATCCCGCTATCGATCATTATCCACCCAGTAAAGGAAAAGGGAAAGGCTTTTGGATTTGGCTGTTCAGTCTTCAGTGAGTACTTACAGCTCCACATGCCGGTCGATCTTCAGCTCAGAAGAAGCCAAAGCCTCATGGGCTATGGGCTCGAAAAAGCCTACGTGCGGCAGATGGCGCTCAAAGTAGTTGAAGAAGCCCAGGAGCAACGGTGTGCGCTGGCCAATGAGCGAGATGTCCGACAGGAAAAGGCTTTGCAGGCCGCTATTGCTGCTTTGCTTGCTGCTGCTCCTGGAAGCCCTTGCAATAGGTGCAACGGCACTATAAGACCGACGATGCAAAATCCGGCCGGCGGGCGGCAGGGCGGCCCTGCGCGTTAGGGCCGATTCAGGAATGAAAGAAGCTGCAGGAGAACCACGTGAAAAGCGACAATTCAGCTTATCTGTGCATAAAATTAACTAAGATGGCGCTTCAAGCGCATGCCTAAAGTCTCCAGCCAGACGCGCACAACCCCTGTCAACGCATCTTTGCCAACTGTCTAACGCTTTCAACGATCATAGCGATACACGTCCATGAATTATATCGAAATAAGTTATCCCCGAAATTCAGCAGTTCATCCGCACTAGGAAACCAGAGCTTAGCTTCTTACCCCCAGTGTCGGAGTCGCATGGACGGCAACGCTGAAGGTGAGCAGCCATAGCGATGCGAGAGGCTGCCGCACGTTGACATCTTGTCCTACTATATTTTTAGATTCCGCACAAGTATGCCGGCCCTCCTTGAAAGGTTCCTGACTCGTGTTTACCTAATTTGAAAGCTGATTTCACAAGCTTGGAAATTTAGCTACAGTTGTAAAAACCCAAGCACAACTTGACGGCAACGTTGCATGAATCTTTGTCATCTGGCGGTACTTCCGGGACGTTGTCGTACCGTTCACCTAAAAGTTTTGAAAGGGAAACCCTAAGAGTTACTTCTGTAAGAATTCGTAATAGATTTTCTGTGAAATTGTCGTTACCTCTGGAAAAGGTCCAACCTGTGTTTGAAGCTTGGAAAGGTCCCCGTCTAAACTTCGTCATCTGTTAGTATTGGCTCCGGGCCTGCTGGAATCTCTTCGTAGCATCTTTAAGTCTCTGTGTTCTATAAATTAAACATGCTAACCAGCCGTCCGCCAATTGGGCAGATCCCGACACATAGCAACATTTCCGGGACGGTGCTGCCTCCAAAGTTGCTTGTCCTTAATGCAGGCAGCTCCAGCCTGAAATTCAAAATTTTTGGGGTGAATCCCTTGATTGCCGGCATGAGCGGCATGTTTGACCGGATTGGTGAGGATCCCGACATGCCATCCTCAGCGACAACCTGACCGACCCACATGACGGCCTTCTCCCAATCCTATCTTTACACGTGAACCACATGATCATAATTCGCAGGTGACTCTGCGAACTGCACGCTCAAGGCCTCCTCACCCGACCCTCTGGGCGGCAAGTCGCGCAAATGGGAACTCAAGCTGCCTGCCGCAGACCATACCTGCGCGCTGCAAGAAATCCTCGACTTTATTTCTGACAACGTATCTGGAAGCTTCTCTAATGAAGTTGTTGCTGTTGGGCACCGCATCGTACACGGTCTGGACATTAGCGCGCCAGTCCTTCTGGACTCCGTAGCCCTGGAGCGCATCCGGGAGGCTGCCGTTTTTGCGCCACTACACAACCCGGCGGGGCTGCAGGGCATTGAGGCAGCGCAGAATGTGTTTTCGGGTGTACCGCAGGTGCGGGGCGGGGTCCAACCATTTGGGTTCTTGCATGGGAAAAGGGATGTATCTTTTTTTGAAGCCCGACTTGTAATGGGCATCCTTGACTTGGCCGTCGTGCGGCGTACGAGTACGGTGCGTAACCACATCTGTACTTCACTTGTGCATGTATGTTAGCACTCGTGTTTGGAATTTGTTTTACACTTGATCAGTGATTCTTTAAAAACGTGTTTACATAGTTGTATAAACGCTCCTGCGGGACACAGGTGGCGGTCTTCGATACGGCGTTCCATGCCACCATGCCCCCTCACGCCTACATGTACGGCATTCCGTACGATTTGTACGATAAGCACCATATTCGTCGGTACGGCTTCCACGGCACCAGTCACAAGTACCTTGTGGAGCAAGCGGCGGGTGGGTGGGTGATGCATGCACTGGAGGGAAGATTCAAGAGCTTTTGTCGCAGTCATCCCTTAATGTTGTCCCTCGCCTCATTATTAGGGTTGGCTGGTTTATGGCCGGTTTCCGAATCCCATGTACGACCTTCATGTACGACTATGTATGACGACTATGTAAACCCCTCACTTCACCTTTCACGTCCTTTCCCCGCATCTCCTCTCTCGCCCCCCAGCCATGCTGGGCAAGGACGTCTCCGAAACCAATGTCATCACTTGTCACTTAGGTGAGCTGTGGAGGTAAGGGCGTGATGGAGGGACTTTGCGAAGATGTGAGGTAACCCTAAGTTGTTTTTCATACAGACACCAGCGGCGTTTCGAAACGTCAAACAGACACATAAAACACACATATAATACATACGCAAACATACAAAGAAACACACCACACGACCCGCACTAGTGTGTATCGTCTGTTCCACGCATGTAAGCAACGTCATCCTTCTCCTCCACCGCCACCATCTCCTCTTCCTCATTCTCCTTCACCTCCTCTCATTCCTTTCACTCGTGCCTCTGCCCCGCTCTCCCACTCTTATCCTCTCGCCTTTATATCCCCGCTCTCTCACCCATCCCTCCCCGCTACCTGCTACCGGCTGCAGGTAACGGCAGCAGTGTGGCGGCTGTTCGGGGTGGTCGGTGCGTGGACACCAGCATGGGCATGACACCGTTAGAGGGGTGAGGAGGGGCGAGTATATGCCAACCTGGCAGGCATTATGCGTGTGTGTGTTATAGTGAGCTTAAAGTGTGTGTATAGTATGTGAGTGATTTTCCTTTTTGACTTGGCCTATCATATTAAGATGGAAAATACTAGCCGGCGCCTCCTCCCTAGTTGCACCCGGGGGGAAGGGCCACGCGAGGGGAGGGGCTGACAAGGGGTTCTGACGGGGGGGGGGTTGTCGCTCTGTAGAGAGTCTATGTGTGTGCGTGTGTGTGTGTGTGTGTGTGAAGGGGGGGGGTGTCCGCAACGGACATCTGTGTCTGGTGATGATGTTGGGCTGTGGGCTGTGGGCGGTGGCCTAATGCAAGATGGCAAACCTAGGTTCTCACATCTTCCTGGCTAAACCATAGAGGAGGTCCACTCATGGGAAGATGGGGTGATGATAGCTCTTGTGTCCTGCCCGGCTCCCACACTTGCCCGGATTGCTCCCCTCCCTCCCTCCTTCGCCACCCTCCGTTGGACTCCGTGGTAGCCCTCTGTAGAGTTCTCTATGCAAGCTGTATCGCCCTAAAGGTTTCTCCCTTGTTTCCGTTCCCAGTCCCTCTGCACTTCTTCCCTCTTCGCCCCTCCCCCTCTTCCCCGGCCCCCCAACCCCGTGGTTTGTCTTTCTCCCCCCAACCCCCCAAACCCTGGGACCCCCCCCCCACTTCTCAGGCTCCTGATGGGGACCCGTTGCGGTGACGTGGACCCGGCTGTCGTACTGCACATTGAAACCCAGCTGGGCCTGTCAGCAAAGGTGTGTGCGTGTGCATGTGCTTGTGCGTGCCGTGTTTCATGTTGATCTTGGGAAATGCCGGATGTGGTGGTACACGGGGATAACTTCATACCGACGCGAGCTACGTAGTCCAGCGACGTGTCATTTTATAGAAATAATATTCATAAAACCTGTAGGCGTACCTTGGATTGGAAATTTTTAGTGGTAGAATTGTTGAGAGGTAGAACTGTTGACCCTAAGTAGAATTGTTGATTGAAGCGTTATCTCGGAGCCCGTAGAAATGAGAGCTGTGCTGTGACGTCATCCCGCCCTTCGTGCGTATGATCCCCCCAAACCCCACCGACATCCCATCTCCACACACACACACACTAATCTGAGTCCACGTGTATGTATGTATGTATGTATGTATTATGTATGTCAGGAGACCGACACGCTGCTCAATAAGAAGTCCGGTGAGAGCCACGAAGGAGGTCGATCAGGGGGGTGACGGCAATACGGGGAGTGAATAGGGGAAGGAGAGGGGTGTGAACGGGGGGATTAAAAGCGAGGGGGGAGGGAGGTGGGGGAGGGAACAGAGGGGCGCGGGAAGAGTGAGGAAAGGGGATCGTTTTAAGGAATGCACTAAAGGAACTGCCCACAGAATCCAAAGCAACCCCATGTAAATGGCCGTAGCTCCCTCTCTCCATCCCTCTCCACCCCAACTGTTGTGTGGACATCGGCAGTCGTTCAATTGGCTTGCTAGCATGTCAACAACTCACCAACGACAGACACAAATGTTAACACACAACACAAACACGTAAATGATCGTGTTAAAGTACCAGAACTTTCTACTCGCGACACCGGTTCATTTAGACAGGCACCTGTCTCACCCCTTTCCCTCTCCCCTCTGTCACAGGCCTGCTGGGAATCACCGGCTCCAGCGACTTGCGAGCCGTGATTGAGGGTGCTCAGAGGGGGGAGGCACGTGCGCAACTGGGTTTGGACATGCTCGTACACCGTATTAAGAAGTACATTGGCGCTTATGTGGCTGTGCTGGGAGGCCAGGTGGGCTGGGGGGTTCTTTGGGTAGCGGGGGGGCGGTGTTAGGGGGAGGGGCGCTACAGACTGGGGTAGGGAACAGGGTGAAAGGAGGGGGAGCTGCGGGAGAGTAGGGCTCGTGTGTGTGTGTGCGTGTGTGTGTATGTGATGTTATGTTTTATTGTCGTCAAAGCCCCGGAATTGCGCATAGAATGTCGAGTTTTTTTATATCTCGCGCGGTCTGTTGTACGTACGGAAACGGTGTTGGGTTTCGTCGCCTTCCCTCTTTCTCTTACCTCCACAACCCCCGCATTCCTCCTCCCTTTCATTCCACCCCCCTTAATGTCCCCCTTCACTTCGACCGACCATCGGCAATTGGTATTTCCACTCCACGGCGTATCTCCCCACTCCGCCTCCTTCCCTCACCACACGCACATACACACATTTCCCCCCAAACCCCCCCACACACACATCTTCCCCCCTGGCATTTCCCTTGTCCCTACCCAGGTCGATGCGGTGGTGTTCTCAGCTGGCATTGGGGAGAACTCCTCCCTGCTGCGGGGCCTGGTGATGGAGGACATGCAGGTGTGTGTGTGTGTGTTGGGGGGAGGCAAGGGGGGCAAAAGGCTGTATGTATGTATGTATGTATGTATGTATGTATGTATGTATGTATGTATGTATGTATGTATGTATGTATGTATGTATGTATGTATGTATGTATGTATGTATGTATGTATGTATGTATGTATGTATGTATGTATGTATGTATGTATGTATGTATGTATGTATGTATGTATGTATGTATATATGTGTATGGTTTTGCACGTTTCTCATGCCATCGCCCCACCTGGCCTTCAAAATCCAGGGGTTGGGTCTGCAAGTGGACCCCGACCTCAACCGGGCTGCAGTGGGGGGCCGCCAAGGGGACATCAGCGCACCCTCGAGCCGTGTCAAGGTGCTGGTCATACCCACAGACGAGGAGCTGTCCATTGCGCAACAGACTCTGCAGGTGGTGGAGCAGGCGCAGCTGCAGCTGGGGGCCGATACTGCTGCTGCTGCGGCGGCGGCGGTGGCAGCAGGGGGAGGCGCTATGGCAGCCTAGGCCTGGATTATAGAAAACAAAGCCGAGGGAAGTAGTGTGGGAGATTGCAGAGAAACGTGTAGAGATGCGTGTCGGGGGGATAGAGAGAGAGAGAGGGAGAAGGGGCACAAAAGTGTCGCGGAAATGGGACCCTAGCAGAGAGATGTAAGGAGAGGGGAAAAGGGGAGGGGGAAGTGAGGAGAAGAGCTTTTGGGGGATTGCTGTCAGCTCCTACCACTCCGACCCGCTGCTGCTTCCTTTCAGTGGCGCCGTACATTTGCCGTGCATCTCACGGAGGGGTTAGTTTGGGGCAGTAATTGAAAAGAGATGCTCTGAATAGACACCAAAGAGAAAACGGCAGGCAGAGAAAAAATGGGTTGGAGCAGTAGCAGAAGTTGCAGGAACAGCAGCAGCAGCAACCACAGTAGCAGTAGCAACAACAGTAGCAGCAGGAGCAGCATCGCTTGCAGGAGGAGGAAGCTGAAGAGTTTAAGTGTGTATTGAGATGGAACGTCTATCGTGTCATGTCGAGAAGTGCTTGTTCATGTCCTACGCCGCAATCACAACACATAGAGTAACGTGTACCGAAAGAAAGCGTCCAGCTGTGAAACACGGGTCCAGTGTGTGTGTTAAAACCTGTGTATTTCCGTGCGGAGCGGAGCGCAGTGATGGCCGGGACGGATGCTAATGATGATGGCCTGTGATAAGCAGGTTAGATTCTCTGTATGTATGTTTGGATGGGGCGGCGGCCCTCGCCGCAGCGTGCGTGCGTGCCAGTGACGAAGAATGACCGCTTCAGGCCCCCCTGCACTTACACATACAACCATACACACCCTTCCCACCACCCACCACCGGTGAAGGCGGCCAATACTGCCTGTCTTACTTCTGCCGCTCCCTTCCCCGATACAATTCCCTCGAAGGGTTGTGCGTGCATGTATGTATGTGCATTAGTAACAGACCCGTGGTACTACACATGTACGTAAGTGCGAGTGAGACAGGTAGGGGTTTGGATTTAGAATCGGGGGTAAATGCTGCTCCTATTTAGTTTGCGTGCACGGTGAGATTGGGTTGCGTGTCGCGATATTGGTCCATGCCCTCCTCCCAGGGGAGCTAAAGGGGAACCCCAAAGTCATCTCCCTCGGGTGGGGAGCAGTAGAACTGAGCAGGAGAGTACGGACATACGTCCGAGTTTTTATCGTGTGACGGGTCTGGAGAGGGTTGAAGCGTGCTTGGGTGGGTTTATCCTCTGTTGGCTGGACAGTGCGTGGCCATATACGCAGGAAGACATAAAGATAAGCAGGCAGGATTCGCAATGGTGTCGGAGTTACAACGGTGTGCTGTGACACGCGTTGCCAACGCGCCGAAACAAATGCTTGCACGAATGTTAAAATATTGTTTTAAAGACGCAGCTGGTTGACTGGTTGCTGACATGTTGAAAACCTATCAATCGTTGTGAAAGAGGAGAATCGCAGGTATTTGATCCCCGAAGCTACTCACATTACACAGGAAATTACTGATTACACAGGAAATGCCACACCAGTACGACTGCTACGTACACGTCTACGTACACGAATCGCTGCTTTTTTGTCGGACGTAAATTGTTTCAGCTGGCAGACGGCGCGATGGGTCGCCGATACGATCCACATTTGACGTGTGTCAACAGCATTTTAAACAAGGCTGGCTTGCCAGACTATTATAGGAATAAATCACAGTATTGGATTGACATATGCTACGCAAGCTAAAACCCGTAGCTCATACACCGTCAGCTAACCTCCGTGGCTCACACCCAGGCATTAGCCAGCAGGTTGTTCAGCCAGCGGCGCCTGCTTGCTGTCACCAACTGTACACGACACCTCAAAACCGCAAAGGTGAAAAGGAACCAGAAGGTCCATACATACAACAGGCAGGCGGCTGGCAGAGGTTAAGGCCTGACTTCTGCTCCCAGTTGACCCAGTCGACCCGGGTTCAAATCCGCCTGCCAACTCCTCGGGTGTTTGAGGAGTGATGAAATGGGAGGTGGCCCCCCATCTTATGGACGGTGTAGGACGTGATAATACCAACTTGCGAGCTGACCAGGAACTAAGTTGATGCGCCGTTGATCCGCTAGATTTGGTTGGATGCTGGTATTGAGTTGCCGAACCCAACGAATACATTCTGAAGTCGGATGGGGTGACGGATTAGGGTGCCCCTCTAGCAGGGGAGAGCAGGGACTGCCCCGGGAAAGGGGGCCGCTGGCGAAGTTAACCACCCTGTAACAACATACATACAACAAGGCACCGTGACGGAAAGAGCAATATGCTCCTCCGCAATGCGTCAGGTTAATTCACAACGTCTTCTGCAGATTAACATACTTCAAAACGTGCGTGATTCCGACGTGACCTGGGCATGCATGCTCCCCCGACCGATCTTGCTTGCGTAAACCAAAAAGCATAATGTCATCCCCAACAGACCAAGAATCCCATTTCAAGGAGACCAAAAAATGCTATTGCCGGTGATGAGCGACACTACGCGCCTGACTTGGCAACCCGCCCTGCTTCCGGCCGGATACATCATATGCTCTTTAGCAGCATCCAACCCAAAACTTTTGGCAAAAACCGCGACAATCCAGCTTTCGGAACACCCGCAGCAACGCAATCGAAAGTCTGCGGAGTTGAAAAAAGCACCCGCGTCCAACAACAGACCTTAAAGGAGTAATCCTGTTAGGACGCCAATCACAGAAAAAAAACGATGGGGTCTATCACCGCTAGCACAGCGCATGCAACCAGGAATCGCGCCTCAGAAAACAGCCGACCAGCTCGTGTTGCCAATATCATCATCGCCGGAAAAGCCATACCATTATTTCTATTGATCATGCTCCACAAAATCACGTGCAAAACCCAAACGAACCGTAATCGGCAGGATGCCGTAATCATGGGCCCTTGCTTGTGCCTGCGAATCCGACACAAGCGAATAAGAGACAATTCTCCTGCTCGCAGGTTGCGTCCTCCTCCTGCTCCTCCTCCTCCACCTCCTTAAGAGACGCAAGACTTGCAAACCCTTAGTACCATCAGCGAAGAGCGCGAACTCTCAAGAAGCCCGAAGCGATTTACTCGGTATCGACGCCCCCCGGAACGTAGTGCGTGTGCTGCAGGTAGTTCGGGGCCAGGAGGGCGCGGGGACGAAAGCAGAGATAAGAGAAGCCAGGACGTCAGGCGGACGTCTGGCGGCGTGTGCCGAGTGACGGCGATAGGTCATCTGCAACGTTAAAGCTGGCATGCAACGATATCCAAGCCCGCGGCCCAAATAACAGTGAATGCGACGCAGCGACGGCACAGCACGCGACTCCTGCAACGGCAAGGCCGAAAATTCCAGTACCAAGCGCACAGGCCGGCGGCCGCGAATACAAACTGACACCTGCGGCAGAGAGCGACAACACAACCCGCGAACATTACCCGACACCTCACGCTCCCCCGGACACGCGACCTCAACCCACTCACCAGCAGGTCGTGGGCCTTGTGGCTGTTGGGCTCCCCGAGGAAGTCCTCGTAGGCCTTTTGTACGGCGGGGTTCTCGTGACTCCTGATAATTGACGTGGGGGCCCGGAATTACAACAAAACACTCTCAACAATATACGTCACACATGTAATGTATCTCCATCCCACCTCGGAGGAGAACTGGCAGACAGACTGGTAGACATATGGGAAGCGGTCATACAGCTCTGGCAAAAACACACCGCACATCACTGGCAAGCGGTCACGCAGTCGGAGACTATTACCATCACGCAATGCATGCTCTCGCTCATTCCTCCCCTCGTCCCGTTGCTGACCGAACCCGTCCAAACCCGTACAACCCTCGATCTGACAAAGCACCCGCATTCACCTGCGGATGGTGGCCCGCTCGTCCAGGTCGTACAGTGCTTGCTGCCTCTTTACAGCCACCTGTTTATCCGTACTGCGCGGCTGGCCGCCGCCACCGACGCAGCCGGAGGGGCAGGCCATGATTTCCACAAAATCGTACTTGCACTCGCCGGTCTGCATCATTATCATCACATCATCACCATCATGTGACCATTACTTCATTTAGGATTTTGGTGGATAATATGCCTGTGAAGAAAGCAATGTGGATTGAAAGTTAGACAATCAGCATGTTGGCATCCGACCCACAGCAGCAGCAGCAGCAGCTGCTCCAGGCCTTGTACAATGGACGGCAGTACGGCGAAAAAACGGTGTCCGTGCCCGGGGGCGTCAAAACAGCCATGACGGCGCAAGGGGCGATATCCTCCTTAAGGGCGTTGCAGGATTGCGATTCGTTGCGTGTGGGAGATTCAGCTAGTAGTCAGGGTCGGCAGTAGTCGGGAGCAGTCAGGTTGTACCCTTAAGCCAGCGATATCACACCAGCTGTGACACGAACACATCAACGCCACGTCATCATTGTACGAGAAGAAGCGTTGTACCCAAGCGGATATCGTACACCTGTTCACTCCGCACCTGCATCTTCGTGAGCAGCTTCTTGGCGTTCCCCAGTCCGTTGGCAACCGCCACTCGCAACGTAATGCCCTTAGCTCCGTCATCCGCGGTGAAGTTGGACCCACCATCCCACTTAATGGCGCCGGCGCTGGCCGCGGCCTCGTCCATAGCCTTGGCAGCCGCACGCGCAGCGACGAGCTCAGCAAACTTGGAGCCAGGCGGCGGCACCATCTTGATTTCTGTTTCCTTGATTCCGTCCATGCCGCGCACCTCGGATAGATTGAGACGGGGCAGCGGCTGCTGCGTCACCAACTCATAAGCCTGCAGGAGAGACAAGGAATGCCGGGCGTCGTCGCCGAAAATGGTCAAACCATCAAAGATGCTCACACGGTGCCTTAAGATGCTTAAGGCTCTCACACAGGACGATGCCAGTTGTGGATTCACGCGCAACAAGCGGTTATTTTCCGGGAAGTATTGAGCTTTGACGCGCTCTTTTGACGCGCTTTTAACACCGATAACAACACCGATAACAAAAGCTTTGTCCGCTTTGCCTTTGGCTACAAAAACTTGCTAGCGGAACATCAATCACGTCATTTTAATGAAAGCTCTTTATTCATATTGTATCAATCTTAAAATATGATAACTCCCAGCTTCCTGCCTCTGCTCTGCCGATGTTATCATAGGCCATTATCGCATCCCGCCGCTACTCACAGTGCGCAGGGCCGCCTCCATGACGCCGCCAGTCGTGCCGAAGACGACACCGGCACCCGAACCGCTGCCCAGGGGTTCGTCCCAGCCACCTTCAGGCAGCTCTGGCAGGTTGATGTTGCGCTCCTGCAACCGCAATGCCGCGACCGGGAAGAGGGAATTGCGACAACAGGCAACAAAGAAACGAACGCTTAAAGCTCCGGGCATGCGCCGTACGAATGCCGTACCTTGAGGATGTTCCCCAGCTCGGCAGTGGTGATCACGTGGTCAACGTCACGGACTCCCGCGCCGCCCGAGCAAAACCAGTCGCGGTCAGCCTCGCCTGCGTGACGTAATTCACGGTGGAGGCATGGAGTGAGGATAACCGCAGCATCCAGCAGTTGTGTGCTTCTCAAGGCGGTCAGCCTGCAGGCACCTGGTCTACAACGGGGACCATTCATTGTACTGGATGTTTGGTAGTAGTGGCAGATGGCACATGTACGGCATGGTACACATGTTCAGCGTATGTATGTGTGGTGTGTGGGATAGGGGGTCATGTCTTCAACCTGCGGCCGCTACCCGGCAGACCCTGCCTTCCTGGTATTTTCGGGGCATCCTCATCCAGCCACCTTAGCCAACTTCTCAGTGGATCGCTCAGGTTCAGCACCCACCACCGGCAACCCACGGTATCTGCCGGATCAACGGCGGCTCAACTCCACACTATCACACTATCCCTGTATATGACTACCACTATCCTTATACTTGTTTTGAGATGTGACACTCACCTTGCTTGCGGACGCACGGCATGATGGAGACCATGCTGATGTCACTGGGCGAGATGCCCTTCTTCTCGGCCAAGTACGTCTTCACCATGGCGCCAAGCATCATCTGGGGGCTCTTGCACGACGACACGTACGGAATAAGCTCCGGGTAGGACTTCTCAAGGAGAGCTGCGGATCAAGGGCGAAAAGGGCGACTGGGGATATTTGGCGATGAAGGAAAGTATTCAACCAAAGCGACGACCGGAAACAGGCGCATGAAAAGCGAGAGTTACAAGCAAGTAGTCCTGCCTGTCCGTTCCTTATCGCCTGATGCAATAGAGCGATCAAGCGACTATTTGCTTACCAATCCATCCCGGGCAGCAGCTAGTAAACATGGGCAGGGGCTCCTCGCTGTGCGGGTGAGCCTCCAGTTGAGCCTGAAGCCTGCTGAGCAACTCGGTGCCCTCCTCCATGATCGTCAGGTCAGCGCCATAGAGCGTATCTACAGTACGGTGTGTTCACATGCCACACAGAGGGCCATGGCTTAATTAGAAACAGCGCATGGCGTACACAATTTTCCACTTTGGAGTTGGATACTACGTCCCAGTTGGGAAATTACCATGGGGCATGCAAGTTCCTTGAGGGATGTACATGGGTGGGAACGCCAAAATTCATGTCATTTGGTAATTCTAGACCGCGAAACTGAAGGACATGAAGCTGGTTGGTGGCTGCGCCAACTCGTGAACCGACATCGCCATTTAACCGATTTCTAACGGCAAGCAAACGACTACTAGTGCATAACCAAGGTTGTGGAGCTCGTGCTCTATAAATCTTCCAAATATTCATTAAGTTTGCCGCTTACCGAATACCATATCGAAGCCAAGGCAGCGCAGCGACTCGGCAAGCTGGCCTGGGGTGGTGGCGCCGGGCGCGAGACCGAAGCTTTCAGAAATAGCCACTCGCACAGCCGGGGCAACCTGCAGACGGATAAAATGTTTTCCAAAAACATAATTGACATGTGCCGTGCAAGGAAAGGTAGATGTTCACCGCTTCTCACCTGTGCAATCATAACCTTGCGCTCAGCCTTTGGCTTGTCTGAGGGCACAAAAAAGGAAGAAATGCAAGTTTAGCCGATGGTATTGTGCAGCGTTTCACGGGACAACTTGGAGCTGTCACGGAAGAGTTGTAACAGGTCCTAACCGACCGCGTGCTATGAAGTACAGAGAAAGCCTCAGAACATACTCACCAAGCTCAGCAAAGGCCTGCTTCCAATGAGGGTCAGCAGCTGCACCAGCCGGCGCAGCCGCGGCGGGCATTAACCGAACAGAATTACCTATCAGAGGCAACCCGTGGAAGTCAGCTCGGTACCAGCCCAACGCAAAAGGTCCATAAATGTTGGTTTTTCATTACCTTCTTGCACCGTCTTCACCGGTACCGGGACAGCCGAAGTGCACTTACGGAAGGGCACGCATGGCACATAAACCGGCTTGGAGCCATATCTAGACACGGCTACCTGTGGCACATAGGCACCTAGTCGAGAATTGGTAAGGCTACTCAGCATGGCTGACATTGTAATTCACTGGGAACCAGATAGCTTTTGCGGTCAGTTTTTTAAAAACTAAAGTCGTGCTGTAAAGAAATGTTCAGGAACTTATGATTGCTCTGTCAGAGAGAAATTTGACATATGCACTTTTAATCTGAAGGATCGCCGGAAGGGTCCTGTGGTACGGTACAACGGCTTTCGCAGGAAGCTGACAGTTTGCCACAATTACGAGACCTTAAGCATCCAATTTGTACAGGAAAGAGCCAATTAGGCATCATCACGTTGCGTGGTTTTCCCCACAGCTTCCACTAACATGAAACGCCTATAGTGTACGGCATCGTTACGGCATCTTGACAAACGACGCGTTGCCATGGTTGCTTGTCTAGCTTGTCAGAATACCTACGTGAAATTCTCAGAGACCACTAGCTCGTGCTGACCATGGAAGATGCAAGTCATTTCTCGCTCTTCTCTGACACTCTGCTACAATATAATCCAGAGCAGGAACAGTTATTTACATGGATTGGAGTTGCAGCTACGTTGCACACCCAGTCACCACAACGAGGAGTGGACTGCGAAGGCCCACTCTTATCACACGCCTCAAAGGCAGTGTCGGAGTTGCCGGCGGACATTTGATTATGACGCATGTACTGCAGCTATTTCACAATATCCCAATCTCCTACCTAGATTGGAACACACGAAACGTTGCCTGCTACTCATAAGCGAGCTGTCAAGAGCTGCCGATTATTGCTTCCATTACATATCTACTGGTTAGTTGGCCCTTGCTCCACGCTTGCAGCAGCATGTCACGGGATCCTTGGACCTCACCTTAGGGTTAACCTATCAGCTATTTACCAGCCAGGTCCAGTGGTCCACTTAGCCCCCATACTGAAGTAATACGACAGGACGGAAATGCTCCGCATTTATGCATTTATGCATGCATGAGGACCAAAGCCCTCCGGGGGGCTGGGCTGGGAGTCCGTCACAGCCACGCTCGACTCAGACAGCGACTATCAAACAGCAATAACGTACACGTTTACCGTGCCACGCGAACTGGTGTCAAACGACCTTCGAATGCCGACAGATGCCGACTTATCAACTACAAAGCGACAACTGCCAACCAATAACCAACTGAAAGAGCCCAGCAGGAACGTACTCTTTGCACAAGTTGAAGTGACCTGACCCGCAAGTTCAAGGAGAATGCCCACAGTGTGATTAGGACAGCTAGGCAAAAAGCGAATAAAGCGGTTTCACGACAAATGTCCGGATGGTCATAATCCATCCACGACCCTATATCCACCCATGAGCCCATCCCGGCTCTGTAACGCTCAGTTCCGTCCCGTGACCGCTGGCTGTCCCTCGGCGGCCTTGGCTCCGTTACCGTTGCCAGTACCGTTACCGTTGGCTGCAACCGCTCCCTTGGCACCTGCTGCTGGGGGCGAAGTGCTCCGCGGCGGCGGCTCCAGCCCCCAGGGCTCCAAGGCGCGGCGCAGTGCCTCCGGCGCCGCCGCATACGAGAAGAACATTCCGTAGTTGGTGACGGGGACATCCGCCTCGGTCAGGTCCGCTAGCCGCTGAGAAACCTGCGGTGGTGTCGGAGGAGGTGCAGGAGGAGGAGGATGAGCTAGCGGGCCTTACAGACACCACCTCCCCAGTTTGCCATCACACGTTGGCCGCATCCTCCCTTTCCCCAACTACGGGCCGTGTCCCAGCCCTCCCTACCTTTTGTGAGTCGATCATGCACGCCCCGCAGTGAATGGCCAACTTGTACTGCCCCAGCTGACCGCTCTCCAGCTCGGGAAACTCTGAAGGGGAGAGAGAGAAGGGGTTGAGGGGGTGGGGTGAGGGGGTGGGGGGCACCCTACGCCATAAGGGAAAAGGGAAGCAGGGGAATATGACATGACCCCTGGCAGCGCACATTCCGGAACGAGGGAGCTTTCCCAAGGTGAAACACATCACAAACGTGTCATACAACGTGTATGACACAAAGGACAGTCGTCCTGCTGCTACTGCTACTGCTACTGCTGCTCTTGCCACTCACCCCTGCCGTACGCGTGGTCGATGTTCAGTTTCTTCCCCCCCACCATCTGGTCCAGCTTCTTGGGTATCTGCACCATGCCGATGTCGTTGCACTCCTTGGTGATGCGGTTGTGGTTACACGCCTCAGAAATGAGCACCCTGTCGCCCTCCTGCAGCCCTTCAAGAGCCTCCAAGCCGCCCACCCAGGCGTCCAGGCGCCCGCCGCTCATGGCGTACGCCATGCAGATAGAGAAGGTGGTAAACGGCACCAGCGGCCGGCCAGAGACGGGGTCCAGAGTCCAGGGGTGGACCACATCCACCGCCTGGGAGTCCGTCACCACCAGCACCGGCCCGCAGCTGTTCTCACTCAGCAGCCGGATCACACCGCCGAAGCGCTGCCGCTCCGCCTCCCGCGCCTCCGGCCCCAACTTGTTCCTGGCCGCGTCCAGGTCCAGTCTCACGCACACCACAGTGGCCCAGTGCCGAATAGCCTCCTCCTGCACCATGGCCTGGGGCCGCAGCAGCCGCCCCCCTGGAGTCTCCGCGTCCATGGGGATGACCAGCAGCAGCATGGCGCCGCGGCCCAGGGCCCAGCGGGGCAGGCAGCCGGGGTGGGGCTGACCCCAGCGAGGGGAGCGCTGGGCACCGGACTGTGAGACGAGGGTTGAGGGGGGGAGAGGGGATTAGTGTACTGCTTGTCCTTTCCGGCCCTCCTTTGACCCAGCCTGGCGGGACCTCCCTCCCCCCCTCATCACCTTGACGAATTCCGCACATCGGGTACTTCGCTCGTGCAGTGGAGTGGCCGCCAGGTCCAGGGCCATGGCGGGAATCTGTGGGTCAGCGAGGAGCGGGACAGTGAGGGGAGGAGGTGGGGGTGAGGGAGGAGAGGGAGGGGCCAGAGGGGCCCCCCGTGATTAGGGAGAGCTTACTCAAGACACACCCCACCTGCACCCCACCTCACTCCACACAGAGAGCAGGCCCCCTCCCTCTCCACCCACCTCTCTCCTCTCACCTTCCTGTCCGGGTCCAGCGCCCCGTGTGCCTCCGCCAGCAGCTCCCCCACCCTGGAGTCGGAGGGAGTGAGGGGGGCACCGCCGCCGCTGCCGCCAACACACGGCTTCACGTTGAGAAGCAACACGGGGGATACCTGTGTGCATGTATGTATGTATGTATGTATGTATGTATGTATGTATGTATGTACGGGTGGCACATGGACACGGAGGCGCCAGGAGTAGGGAGAGGTCAGAGGTAGCAAGGTCAAGGAGCAGGACATGGTGGGCAGGAGAGGGACGCAAGCCGCGACGTGTGGCACCGCAGACTCACCCCGTACTTGGCCGCCTGCTCCATGACCTTGCGTTCCCAGCTGAGGGTGGTGCGGGGGTCGTAACCGGGCTGGGACCTGGCCCGCTCCAGGTTGTCCGTGTCCACCACCACCACCGCCACGTCGCACTCCTTGAGGCAGTTGAGGGCCTTGCGCCGCTTCTTATCGCCCAGCAGACCTGACACAAGAAAAGGCAAGGAAAGGCAAGACAGCCAGACAGGAAGGAAGGGAGGGAGCGCAGGAAAGGGGAAGGCCAGCCCAACCTCAGCGCCCAACAGCCCGCCAGTAACGCCAGGGAAACCACAACGCAGGTGAGGAGCTGCTCGGGAAGTGCAAATGCGTCTCAAGAGAACACGCCAAGTTCAGTCAAGGAGACGTCAGTCAAGAACAGCACCCTTCCCACGCTACCCTCCCTCCCTCCCTCCCGCCATCATCGCCCCCTCTCCCCCCTCTCTGTCTCACGCACCCTCCTCGTCCAGCCCCGCCGTGTCCAGCAGCTTGGCCGGGCCCAGGTCGTGCAGCTCCAGCAACACCGTCTTGACGTCCGCGGTGGTGCCGGGGTGGGAGTCCACGATACACGCCTCCTGCTGGGCCAGCGCGTTCACAAGACTGGACTTGCCTGAAAAGGGGGGAAGAGGGGGACCGGCGCAGCAGGGTAGGTAGGTAGGGAACTATCTGAGGGTAGAAAGAGGGGTGATAGGAAGGCGGTTTCAAAGGGAAGGAGGCCGAGTAGGGAGCACGGGAGGGAGGTAAAGGATATCACGGAAGGGTCCAGGCCAGATAGAAGGAGGGGAGCTGGCAGCCACGGGTACGAGGCGCGTTGTGGATACCGGGATGTGGGTATTGATTGACAATCCAGTATTGCTTATAGGGCCTAGTTTGCTAGACCCTATATACAATACAGAGATATAAACAATACAGACGCCTCCATGTTGCAATAAGACGGCCTCGGGGGATATCTTTGCTCGCTCTTACCTGCGTTCATGATACCGAACACGCCGATGTTGATGCGCGGCACACCTGCAGCAGTGGTGCTGGATATGCTGCCGCCAGCAGGAGAGCTGCTGCTGCTGCCAGGAGCGGGCGCCGCTGGTGCAGCAATCGCACAGATGTCCACGCGGCCCCTGGGATTACCTGGCGATGCATCAAGGTCATACTTGTGATCAGTAAAGATGAAATTTGTGGATCCTGGTCAGAGGCCATGAGTCATGGCCGATACCACTACCTCGAGGGGTTGCGCGACAACACTTGCGGAATAACCCGGATGGCACCGGGATTGGCCGTAAACAGCTACTCGACATAGCTGCCGCAGGCTCAGCTGCACGAAGGCTAGGTTTACCAACATATGTCCACATCGTTGTCCGTCCGCAAGGGAAGTTAACAAAGGATTTAACACACCGTCCCGCCGATGCTCTCGGTCAAGAACAAGGTGCGCAAGTCAAAATTTAATCAAACAAACTGTTATCCTTATGGTTTTATGCCAATTAATCAGCGTCCGTAAAGGGTAAGGCCAACGCATGGGCAAGCATCGACGGAAGAGTACGAAACATCGTAAACAAAAAACAGGGCTTCCTGTGCGCCCGCATCATAATTCAAGTTGGTCCACCAATATGGCATGAAGTTAAGTAAAGGTATAATTATCCGGACGTTTTTGCATAGCGGTGCCGGTGCTAAGCCTAACTGTCAACCGCGGTGCTGGTTTCAGGCGGCGAACAGTCCTCCAACCTAAGCAAACATCCAAATCCGTGGACTATGTAACATATTTGTAAAGCCCTGTCTTTTTTACCATTGTAGACGCTAATTGGAACGGTTGGTAACCTCTGATCTGTTGACCAACTGTTCAGTGGCAAGCCCGCCGGAGGCGCATGCCTCCGTTTAGCGTACCGGAGACTAAAAATATGTTTTTTTCTGTAAAAGACTGAGTCTGTGTCTCACAAGATCCTGCTCTTGCATATGAACAAGGATATCCGAAAGGGTATCAGATCAGGCGGAAGAAGCATGTTTACGGCGCCATTTTGCAGAAGCTACTTCGGCAGAGGATGCTACTCGAGTTAGAGGAGCACCAGCGGAATCAATATGACCCGCTGCAACATTTGTTCAGGTGGAAAAAATGCTGTTCTCCAGATCCTTATTACAGGAGGCACCATTCGCGTTGCCCTGTGCACTTACAAATTGCAAGCAACAAGCGGTTCACCGCTAGTTTCGCGTACCTGCGATATCCGACCTACGGCCGGATGATAAACTACATTCCACAAGTAAGGTAACGCGGGTTGGGGAAGACGAAGGGGTTCTTCCAAAGGGGAAGACGAAGGGGTTCTTCCAAAGGGGAAGACGAAGGGGTTCCCCTTTGGGGAAGAACTGGACGCTTTGGTTTCCGCAAGCTTCAGTCGCGGCTCCAGCAATGCCGATGCCTGGGAAATGGCCACAGCCAGCGCTACCGCAACAATGTAAGCAGGGGCGTCACTTGCACCTCGGTTGCGTGGACCCTGTCCTGCAGGCTCGTCCTTCGCATGCCAAGACCAGCTTGCTGCAGGGTCAGGAGCAGCTGCAGCAACAAGTGCCGGTTGAAGAACACGGTAGCGGGCCAGCGGCACTGGGGGCATAACGGCAGGGCAGTCTTAATCCTGAGCAAGGCGCCCTGGACCCCGGACCCAAGGTGCTGCAGCATCCTTGCAGCCGCCACGAGCTGCACTGTCACCGGTAACAGCAACCAACTCTACAAAGTCACAGGGCGGAGGATGTCGGGCAGCCACTGTTTGCATTCCCATTGCGGTCCCCAATGCCGACAACAGCCACGCGCCCGGTGAATGGTCAGGCCGGAATTGCAGCTGCCGACATGCGTGCTGGTGATGAGGGTTGTACAGCTGCAAAGCGTTTCCCATGCAGGGAAATTCGGTTCCGCCTGGCTGCCAGCCCGTGAGCCGCCCCTGGAGCCATGGGACCGGCACCGCAAGCGTCCCGCTTCAACCACCCGAACACAGGAAATGCCTTCCACAATGTATGGCGACCCGTCAGCGGAGAGGAACTCCCTGAGATACAGCAGCCCATGGAGGCGGCGCCATTTTACACCGAGACCCTAGGCACAGCTGCCACTGCCGGTTCTGGTTTAGCCACGGTTGCCCATGGCTCGCAGGTCTCGGTGACTGTGGCCCTGACCCGGCTACTCTTGCTGCACGGTATGGTGGAGATTAACCTGCCTTAACCGTCCTAGACTTCTCGTTATGGCGCTTCGAGTTTGACGCGATGGACACCGCCGGCATCACTTGGCGCTTCACTATCCGGTTGTGGCTCAACGGTGACAACCCTAGGTCCGTAACGTGCTAGAGGTGAGTCAGGAATAGTATCATGGGTAGGAACATGGATACATGTAAGCATCTTCGAAACCCTAAGTTACAAGGGACCCATGGTCAAGAATGGATTGGGAGGCCGACTGACTTGAATTACGGGACGGAGGTCTGTTCTTAAGCTTAAGGCGAAAGGAATATGGCCAAAATCTGGGGAAGCCCGCCCCCGGCGAACCAGCATGAACGGCGGCGATGGCAGTGGCGTGGTTGCGGATGACACCCCGCAGACACACAGCCGCAGGAGAAGCCATGATAGCGTCAGGAGGCAAAAGAGGCCGCATGCGATAACGGAAACTTGCGTGGAGCAAGCGCAATGGGGTATTTTTCATAAAGCATTGTGTAAAACTTGGGACGGTGCGCGGTGCCTGTGCCTGTGAGGGCGTCCGGAGTTGGGATAAGGCCGGATGCTATCCGGATTTTGCTGCCCGACAGAGTCTATAGTTCTTTGGCTGTGTACTGCTTACTCCGTCCTACACTGCTTCCGCACTAGCCCACAGCCAGCCTGGAGGTAGCCAGGGTCCGATGTTGTCCGGGTGCCACGCTGTTACCCCTCCCGTCGCTCTCTGCGCTGATTGTTTTCTGTGCTAGCCCGACTTCTAGCAACCCTACCATGTCCGCCGCTAATTCCTTGCTGCCACCGAGAAGGTCCCGAAGGCGTCCACCATAAATGTACCAAGGGCGTCGAGGCATGGCTGCCAGCAAGCTGAAGCTTCCTTGGTCCGGGCGGGGGGGTGGTTGTGGCAGCAGTGTGTGCATTGGTTGTTGACTACTGTGCATTGCATCAATGCCACTGTTGTACATGTCTGCTAGCGCTGTAAGTCTGTTGCGCCCTTTTGCACCGCACCCTCTTGGAATGTATTTCTTGTGTCTTGAGTGCGTCTTTGTCTGTGTGCGTGCAGGACGGGTTCAGATTGCCTAGTAATTGCCAGTAGGTGCATGTGTGAGCACTGGCACCACACCTGGCACGATGAGATGAGGACTTCATGTTGTTATGAGTCCTACACGCGATGCCTTAGTTTTATCCTATCCCCGCTATAGCAAACAGGGGGTTGCGGGAGATGGTCCGGCTGTGCGTCACTGGGAGTTCTCGGATGGAGGCACCGGGGCGGCAGATTACCCGCCTGAAGAGTACCGTAGTATTTGCTGTTAGGACAATGGCGTTTACTGCTTTTGACCGGTGCTACGTAGCGTGATGCTACAAAAGGTTCTGATCACACACCTATCACTACTTGGAGGTCCTGCAGAGCCGTAGAGCAGCATATTCGTGCGGCCCGACGTTTACTTCCCGACTGATGTGGGATTGGGTCTTAAGAGTGCGGTTCTGTGCGGGGAATGGGGGACGACATCTTGGTTATGGCATTGCGGACGCGGCCCCCATGCAGCGTGCCTATCTCGCGTTGGCTACTCGTTTGGACGCCTGCACACGTAGATTTGCCTTGGATGCATGTGTGGAACTTGTGTTTTGAAGCTTAGCTGCCTGCATGCTCCCCGAGTGGTGTTCAATGACCAATGCGAGAGGCGTCCATTTATACGCCCCTAAGACGGACGCCTTGCTTGGCATCCTAAAAAAATGTTGTAGTCCTGCATGAACGTAAAAGCTAAAAGCAAAGACCCTATGCAGGTTCATTATGGAAGGTAAAGCCTTCGACATCTTTGGCTAGAGCCAGTGCCATAATTGAGCTCCCATTTTCCCCTCCCCCCCACTTATTCCGCGGCACGGCTGAAATGAGCTAAAAGCTCCCCCCAAAGCTTACGGTCCATGAAGCCACCATCCTGTTTTGTATTGCCGTCCTCATTCGTGCAAACCACGACCACAACACCGCAACATGCGTCCATGCTAAATCACGACCTACATATGCTCACTGTACATAGGTGTTTTGAATAAATTAGGAATGCCTTCCACGGTTGGGACAGGTTAGCAGTGACCCTCAACTCCTGTGGGCAACTCCATGTCGTTCGGCGCGCACAAAATCGACCACATACTGAACGGTCAGCGTATAAAGATTAACCGCATGCAAAGATCAGGAAATGTTGCATCGACATGGAAAGAAAACATGTAAATAGTGTAATTGCATGGAAGACGTACAAATGCACGCTTGTTAATAAGCAGCAAGACCGACTTGCTGCCGGAGCACATCAGAAGCTGCACGCCAATATATATTTCCATAGTTCGCGCCTGAAATCAGGTGGACATCACCCGCATCGCCGACTTTAACCGCATTTAGAGCACATTTTCCCTTGCCACTACGCACCCTCACTTTCCACGCAGCTCGACCAGCTGCTGCACAACGCTGGGGTCTGCCAGCGTCGAGGTATCACCCAGCTGGTCCTCCTCGCACGCAGCAATCTTGCGCAATACCCGCCGCATAATCTTTCCGCTGCGAGTCTTGGGCAGGCCCGGCGCCTGGAGGGGAGAATAAAGCAAAATATGCTTAGCGGAAGTGCACTGTTTTGTCAGCGGCACGCATTCAAACCGTCATCCAGAAGTACTCTCATGCGCTGTGAACCAAAGACCGCGTTTCACTAGGTCACTCACACAGAACTTACCCAGTGGATCACGTCGGGCGCAGCGAAGGGGCCGATAACCTTGCGGACTGTAGCAATAAGCTCCTTCCGCAGGGCGTCACTGGGCTCGGAGCCTGTAGGCGTATTAGCGAAGGCGCACACGCATGAGCATAAGCCACCAGACCCGCAAAGCTGCCGTTGGCAGCAGCACAGGTAGAAGCTGCAACACCTACAAGCCTGTACATCGTCTAGCAATGCGCAAACATCAAAAGGCATGGCCGAACCGGACTGCTTGACACCCTCGCACGCGGCAAGCGCAAAGCAGTATAACCTCGCACAAAAAGTTGTAGAACCTCGGCCACCATGCTCACCAGTCATCAGAGTCACAAACGCGTAAATGCTCTGGCCCTTGATGGCGTGCTCCACCGCCACCACTGCGGCCTCCACGCAGACCGGGTGCGACACCAGCGCCGACTCCACCTCGGCGGTACCAATGCGATGCCCGGACACGTTGAGCACGTCGTCCACACGGCCGGTAATCCAATAATAGCCGTCCGAGTCGCGTCGGCACCCATCACCTGCGCGATACGGTCAGCAACAGCAGGGTGTCGCCGGGGCTGCACTGCAGCCACGTAGTGTCTCTTTAGCCCTATGCGAAAACCTGTTCACCACTATGATGCGCTGGCAGCCGCGTCCCATTCTGGCGCCATTACCCAGGCAGCAAGTCAGCTGGCCTCACCAGTGAAGTAATAGCCCTTGAATGCGGAGAAATACGTTTGCTCGAAGCGCTTGTGGTCGCCGGCCACGGTTCGCATCATCGAGGGCCACGGCCGCTTGATCACGAGGATGCCCTCACACGGACCCTGCAGCCCAAAGGATGGACCATTACCAGAACCACCAATTGTCAAGCTCACAACTAATGGCGTAAGACGAGCTTAGTACCAGCCTGCAGAAGCATATATTGTCTAAGCAGTAGCAGGCGCCAACTGTTTACCTGCAGCTCGTTGCCCTTCTCATCCAGCACGGCCGGTTCCACACCGAAGAAGGGCAATGTGGCGCACCCAGGCTTCAGCGGAGTAGCACCCGGCAGAGGTGTAATCATGTGCGAGCCCGTCTCTGTCTGCCACCACGTATCCATGATAGGACACCTGCGACGGACGCGATGGAAGCAAGCGAGGTTTTGGGAAAAAGAGGACGACTCCTCAAATCGTAAGACATGGCTGCCATGCAAAGGCGATAGCATTAAAGGGTTTCTGACAAGCGCCGGCAAGGTTCCATCCGGTCCCACGACAGCAAATGTCAAGTGTCTGTAAAGACTCTGCCTCAAAGTTCTAGTCGTGGCGATACCAGGAACGCGGTGTTTTCTCAGCGATACTGGGTCAGTCCGGCATCCTAATGACAACCTGCCTTACCTGCCGCCGCCCACGACTTCGTAGTACCACCGCCATGCCTCGGGGTTGATCGGCTCGCCCACGGAACCCAGAAGCCGCAGCGACGCCCGAGAATAGCGAGTGACAAAGGCGTCGCCCCGCGCATGGAGAGCGCGGATTGCCGTTGGCGCCGTGTAGAAAATGGTCACCTGTGTACCGAGTATCCAGGAGCACAGCTGGGGCTAAGCTACATTCACAAACCTAACCGCAATTCCGCGCCAAATACCGCCTTCATTTCTGCGTGTTATGAAGTGTATTACCCATTAAATGCTGAATGGGACAAGTTTAAGGGTATCAACACGCTAAAAGCCCCTCCCGTTAACCCCTCCCGTTAGCCCCTCCCGTTACTGGCATCCGTGACCTGCAGGCTCGGATGTCGTCGCACAGCCAGGCGTACCTACCTTGTACTTGTCAACGATGGACCAGCAGCGCCCTGCATCTGGCCAGGTCGGCACGCCCTCAAAGATCACTTGGGTTGCGCCCAGCAGCAGTGGCCCTGACATGCGACAAAGGGAGGGCAGCCAGAGCGGGTAAATTGTGTCTGCCCAACCACATGCGCACAACGCTTGTAGGAGGGTAACGCGGTGTGTGGTGTGCAGCGTGTCGCCTGAGGACACAGCAGTACACAACGCGCGCACGAGGGACATCTAAATCGTGCCCTGGCCATCACAACTGTCAAAGCCATACCGTATGTAACGTAGGTGTGTCCCGTAATCCAGCCGCAGTCGGCTGTGCACCAATACACGTCCGAAACGGGTTGGACGTCGAACACAAACTTGGTAGTCACCATGGCGCCCACCATATAGCCGCCGGCCGTATGCAGGACGCCTTTTGGCTTGCCTGCAGCAAAAATTAAATGCACGTTAGACTCATCGCTTCCTATAGAGGAGGAGGATACCGATGCTGTTGCGTTCACGTGCACATCAAACGGATGGAAATGAGGTTGCGCCCGGCTGAGACAGAGGTGAGGCGACGTTCAACGCGGAAGTTGATCAATTTGATGACACCGGTGATCCGGTGGGGTCCCCCTTGGAGTGCACAACAAATGCACATCTAAATCCAGGATTCGCCCGTATCTTATCCCCAAACACCATGCCCGGCAACGCCAGTCCTCCTTGGAAAAATCCGTGAACCCACCAGTGGAGCCCGAAGTGTACAGCTTGAACAGAGGTGCCTCCGCGGGCATCCATTCCACTGGGCAATCGTCGGGTTGCGAGTCCACCGCCTCGCGCCACGTCACATCTCGTCCCGCCTTCATGGAACCGCCCACGTCGGATAGAGGCAGCTGCTCCAGCATCAACACGTGCTGCGGGCAATAAAGCGTGAGGGAATGGGAAAGGCGCCAAAATGTAAAAAGGATTCCGTGAAGACCAAACAAGGAAGGACCCATGTAAACCAGGGGCCTGAGCTAAGGAGAGTGTAACGGTTGCACATCAGTCGATGCATTTCTGTGCAAGGCCTGTACGTATACTACCAAAGCTGCTGCATGTACTTCACAAAGCCATTGCAGTTAAGAAATTTGGAGTCCCTCTTACGCACGTGGACGGTGTGCCCTTTGCCTTCGCTGATCTGTAGAGCCTCGTCGACAATAGCCTGTTGAGGCACAGCATGACCGCAAGCATAAGCAGTCAGTACAGGAGTCAGTACACATTAGGCATGGCATGGCATGTGTGGATCACATCCATCCATTAGGCATCCACATCCACATCCATCCATCCATTCGGCATGGCATTTTTTCCAACGACCTTGATAGGCATCATAGCGTCATGCGTGGTGATAGGGAGAGTTGCCTGGCCCAAGCCCTGGCAGAAGTGTGTTGAAGTGCAATGTGCGGCACACGCCCTACGCAAGATAACTATTGTGGGTTGTCCGCCGCCTGCGTTGCCGTCTGCGTTGCCTTCTGCTTGCCAATCCATCAGAAGCCCCAGATGCTGTCACGGCGCTATTTTTCTAGAGTCTTGCCATGTGGCCGTAATCTGATCATTCTTCGTGTGGCCAACACGAGTACACCACACATCCCCAAAACGTTGACCCAAATGCCATTTTGTGTACGGCCTTCCCAGCCCCGCTGTGCACCTTGAGCGGGATGGGCTTGGGGCCCCGCATCGTGCCGGATACCGTGATGACCACGTTGGGCGTGCTGTCCAGGATACGGTCCGCCAGCGCCTCCGCACTGAAGCCGCCGAACACGACGCTGTGTATAGCCCCAATGCGCGCACAGGCTAGCTGCAAACAGCAATCAGGACAGCACAGGGAAAGAACCGGCGGGCAACCTTGTAGGCTCATCATTTGGATAGGATGCAAGCTTTTTGCCATTTGCCAACTTCGGCAAAAGGGACATGCGAAATTAGGTTGCATGGACTTCGCGAGGGTGCTGTCCTGCACAGTCGCATGGGGACTCAGGGGAACAGGGCTCCTGGGGACCCAGGGAACTGCGGCTGATCAACGATGCATGTACATACGTTTCGATGCGCAACGACAGCTAGCTGGTCTTCATCCGATCGCGGTTTCTGTCTTCATGATCATGGTAACTCGCAGCTTAGCTGGCATGGCTGGATTTGCTTTTCGCTTCATTCAAATGATGACGGGCTCACATGCGATGAAGCTAACCAACCATGCTATGGATACTTGCCATCGCCGCTGGAAGCTCGGGCACCAACGACATATACAGAGTCACGTCATCCCCACGTTTCACCCCCACGGACTTCAGGTAGTTCGCGATGCGGCAAACCATGCTCTTCAACTGCGCGTACGTCACCGTGCGCTCCTGCAGTACAGGGGAAAGGCACAGTACTTCACAGGGCCGTGGGCAGCAAGCGGGGCCGCCTGCAGTGCTGGATCACTGCCCGGGGAGGTCTGCCCGGGGAGGGTCTAGACAGTGCATAGGCCTCTCCTGTGCGCTAATGTGCATATCCACGCCGCTAGAATATTTCCTTGATATATACATTTAGGAAGGGTGTATCTCAGAGGGCCGGAATGAAACTCGACGCAAATAGCTGTCCTCGACGCGACCGGGATGCTGATAAAATAGGCTCTATCGCAAGCGTAGAGCACCAGTACTGTCTCACCACGCCCTCGTCGTTTCCTTCCCAGTAGAAGGCTACGCGATCGCCGAGACCAGCTTCCACATTGCGGTCGACCGCATTCCACGAAATGTTGGTTTCCGCGCCGTCAAACCACGAGATGTTCACAGGACCATTCTCTATGTTCAGGTTGTACCTACGAAATGCAGGGTATTAGGTTATCGAAATCTGGTAGCCCAAAACTCCGGAACGCAACCTCACTTGCAAATCGGGGAGGACCACTTCTTATGCCAGGTCAAGGTCTCCGCCTGCTCGCTCCAAAATGAGTCAGGATCAGACAGGCTACGTTCATAGAGGTCCTTGTAGCCAGATAGCCCTTGCACGTATGCACGCTCAACAATGGCATCCGGCGGAAAAAACTTATCATCTATGGATGCCTGCTCCTTTGTTTTCTGGTCGCCTGCGTCGGACATGGCTGGCTAGGATTATGGTTACAGATTCCTTCCGCAGCAAGAAAACCAGTCCAAATTTTCAAATCTGTGTATGTTCCAATGGCTTTCAGCACCTAGATACAAGAGATATGATCAAACAAGCTCCTGCTGATCTTTGATAACAATCCTAGCAAGTTCACAGGTGCCAATCGGTTACCATGAAACGTACGATCTCGTCCTGTCCGGCGTGGAGGGCGGTTTATAGCTTATGGGACATCGGGAATCTGGTACTTTGCAAAAAGCCTGTTTTCATACCCTGTAAATGCAATCCGGAATGTATGTGTGGTCTAATTTGTGAGCCAACGAAAAAGCTGGACCCGGACCGTGGGGCAGTGCCACAGCAAAACAGTTTCTAACGGGTTGTCCTAATCTAGATCACCAGCTGGGACGATATTTCGCCAGGAAACTCAATGTCTGTGCGTCCTCGCATGTAATGAACACGGAACTCTGATTTCAATTTTATTGTGTGGTCAAGGCGGTGTTTGGAGAGGGTGGGAGGGTGTGGCAGGTCTGCAGGCGAGTCGGTACAACACGCGGAAAGCCTTTCCCTTCGTTGTGGATACGGGGAATGCATTTTAGCTCATTCAATTCTGTCTACGCCCATCATAAGGTCGGACTCGGCCGGCTTAACTTCCCCCCGTGTTCGTCGCGGGCGTACAGCGACGTGGTTTGATCCCGAAATACATTGTAACTCGCTTGCTATGCAAACTTCATACATAGATCCATGCACCGCGCATGGCTGCGAGACTAGTTCTCAGCTTACTTAACGACAACGCTTAGACGACTCCCACCTTGGGCAGCACTGGCCCCGGCCGAGACTTCCGCGGCCTTTTGAGCCTTTGTGATTATCTACGTTGACACGCGTCCATATACAAGTTACAAGTTCCGCACACAAGTGCGGGTGTGTCCGTAAAAGCCGGGGGGGCCATGGACGTTGTATTGGTATTGATGCGGGTACGCGGGAGGTCATCTTCATTCTCCCTCGTCCGCTTCAGGGCGAAGCGCCTCAGCGCGACGTGCCTGGCCTGCCAAATTTCCGAGAGGTACCTGGCCAATGCCAGGGGTGGCGCCTCAGTCATAATGGTGCGCATGCTGCGCCCCGTAAGGACTAGGTCACCACATCATAGTTAGCCCGTATGCTCATGTAAGCGGGACATTCTTCGAAAACATGCAACTCATCTTCAACCGCTCCACAGTCACAAAGCCTGCAGGTACGCGCGGTGCGCTCACGCCCATTAGGCCTATTAACTTCTAACTCCCAGCAGCCTAATCGAAAACACATGAGCACATGATGAAGTCGGGGCATGGTCCCTTTAGTGTGCTCCAACCAATCGAGACGCGCACCCTTAGGCGGGGCAGCTCCCATCCAGTTCATATAGCGACACGCCTTGGCTCCGGTAATCCCTATGGGGAAGACGCGGGGGTCACCCAAGGTATTCGGGCACTCCCTGCATCAAGCCGCTTGGCAAAAACCTTAAGAAAGCTCTTAACTGGCAATTCAAGGGTGGCGTAGTACGCTATAAGATCATTACCACGCGTATTAGTGGGGGGTTCCGCTCCTAAGCTAGTAAGAAAGGCTAGTACCTTGCTTGTCCAACACTCAGTGACGCCCCCAAGTGCCAACTCCAGGTCAGCGACAAATGCCCGGTGACACAGCGTTCCCGGCCTCTTAACCACAGAGTTCCAAAACCTAAGTACAAGATTGGTTCAATGGAACTTGAGTGGTCTCTGTGACAGCTCGCGATATAGGGAAACCATAGTCGGGCTCCTCGCCCCAACTACGGTTCGCATGTATGCACGCTGTTCCTGGACCATGGGATTAGTCATGGCACCTTCAAAATTCACATTTATGAAGTCAGGTCCCCAAACTTGCGCTCCATAGGAAAACACCGGTACAACTAGTGTATTGTAGAAAGACATACATAGCTTGGGGGTGGTAATTTTCTTATCTCGACACAGGGTGCTGAGCCCAAACGTGGCCCGCCTCCCTGCTGTGAGTAGTTCCTTGGTACATGCTGAGAACTGCACTCCTGGGCCATAGTGCAACCCGAGATACCGTGCCGTCTCGTTGCGGGTCAGCACCCGCAACCCCGCCCCACCTAACCGGTACTCAGCTTCCATAAGCCGCTTCCGCTCATGCGTAGCACCCCCAAAAATGAGGACCTCGCACTTGGCGGCATTCGCGGCCATACCCGTCGCTTTGCAGTAGGCTTCGAGTAGCCCCAGAAGGCACTCTGCTCTATTGTGCCCTGTCGCTACCAGTGACACATTGTCAACGAAAAGTAGATTAGTGAGTTCATAGATGTACCTAAATGTGTGTGTATGTATCCCATATTTAAACCATGGCAGATAATGGCGATGGGGTCGCTTTCTTGGGGGGGGTGTTCAAATCCCGGAATTCCTCGTAATGGTGAATTTAGGCGATTTCCGATCCCATGCGCCCTGTGGCATGGACGACGGCGAACAGAAGCGTGGAAGCGGGGGGGCTGCGAAGCACCTCTAGAGGGCATGCGGTTGCGCCGACATGGTAGGTGTGACATGGGTGTTGCGAATCCGCGCGTACATCCACAATGGCCTTGACGTCGAAAGGCTGCAACTGCTCAGTCGGTCGACTTTGTCGAAGGCCCCCGCCTTTCCTAAGGCTGCTGGGTGTTGCCTCTCTCTCCCTCTTCCCCTATCTCCTTGATGAGCACCCTGTCCATTGTTTGTGTCCTGGGTGATTGCGGGAAGTATGTGTGCCCCAACCGCCACTAGGCCAACCCAGAGACCACAGAGACGTTGGGGGCTATCATATCCTGTCGCACCCTGTGCCGCCCCGCTGACCACAACCAACTCAACAACCATGTGAGTGGTTCATGGCGTGGCGCTTGTGTCAGGCAGCCCCGAATGGCGGCAGTGTTTCAGGGGAGGGCGGACTCCGCGTGCTTTCTCCTCTCCTCTCCTGCCCTGCCCCGTCTTCGTAACGGTTTGGGATCCAGAAGCTAGCGGCGGGCTGGTCCCCCATGTTGACCGCCATGTTGACCTGTTGGCAGTGCCCAGCTGCCTGCGCCTGTGATTCCAGCCATCCGCACCATTGCCAGTTGCGTCCCCACCTCCTGCCTGAAGGACCCCTGCCTACTCACAGCTCTCAAAAGTACAGCAAATCTTTGAGGCACCGCCCATAACGAGTATCCATGGATAACGTATTTCAAACCGATGATAACCGGACCAATGGATGCTGAAAACAAATCCCGTTAGCTTGGAAAGCTGCTGGAGCTATTGGGGCACAGCACGAGGGATTTGATTATGATTACATGAGGTGCTGCTGTGCAGCAGTAGGTATAATAATAATAATAACAACGAACATAAGGCTAAGGGGGGCATGTTTGTGCACCCGTTCGCTCGCCCATCGCAGGGATAGACGTGAGACCGCCAGGCAGCGATGAGAGCTCGGCTCAACCGTGCCTCAACGCATTTGAGCACACAAGTGGGCGTGTGCTCCGCAGCAGCCATGCAATCCCACAACTACCACAACTACCACAACCACCATCTTCAACAAAATCCTCCAATACGGCTCACACCCCGTACCACGACGCATGGCATCCTGTCATGAATATCACAAGATACAGCTCAAGTCCTAGGTGTCCACGAGGTAACGCAGTATGAGGGAAGCCTGCAGGCTTATCCGACAACTCACACATCCTGCCTTTCGATCGCCCCAATCGCCCCTCCGAATCAATGCCGATGTCAGGCGCTGTGTGAGTATGAACAGGGCTCCTGCTATGGCAGCGGACGTACCACCACTCACCCAAGAACATAAACTCGCAGGTGTGACCACAACCTCCCCCCTAACATCAACCTGTTTCACACAACCCATTGCGCAGCTGGGTAGTCTCACTGCAGCTAAGGCCAGCCGCGCAAGGCCTCTATGTTTGCCAGGGCCGACGGGAAGGATGAGATTTGGTGAAAAGGAAATATATCGCAGGAGACCGCACTCTTGCATCATGCGCGCATGTGTGCCCTCCTTTGCCCTCCAGAGCCCCCACAGCCAGAGCGAAGGAGCGGCCCTAATGAAAAAACCGACAGCACAGAAAAAAGCGCGACACGAGGGACGGGCGGAGGGACGGGAAACAAGCATCCGTTCAATTGTGTTCATTACAGAAGGAGCAGGCAGGCTTAGAAATATCGAAATGACGGGCTGGTACCTAAACCGAACTACTTCACGTCCGGACGCCGGACACTCACATGCAGCAGCAGCAAATCCGTCAGCAGCGGCAAATCCGAAGCCGTACCTAACGCCGCTGCAATCAGCGGAGCTACTCGAGGCAATAGTAAATTATACGAAAAACAAAACAAACTTGGCATGTGCTGCATTGCGTACGACATTGACCGAGGAAAGGCCGGCCCGCTAGCAGGACTCCCTGCTTGCCGCCCGTCGCCTCATCACAAGCGCGTGGACAAGGAGCTACATCCCCGCACACCCCACTGCCCCCCTAACCTCCTCAAACTGATTCGCAATGTGTGCATATAAATTGACAGCAAACAGTACCAACCCGGGCGTACAAGCCTTAGAATCTGGGTTTTCCACACCTCGCAGTGTCGACCTCATCAGCTGACCAAATTTCACATTACCAAGTTAAGGCAGCTGCTACGATGGCAGCGGCGCTGGTTCACACAGGCGCCGCGCCGCGTGTGCCTACAGTATGCATTCGTACATTGCATCTGCCGACACGTATGAAGCCGTGTCGGTGCTCCCATGCGGGGCCACGTTTGTTTTTTCTGAGTTAACAGGGCTTCGGGGAGAGAGTTGAATATCTGCATATCTGCTCGCTGCTCCGAAACCTTTCATCCAGCAATATCCGCACCACAACAACGCGATGCGGTCCACTCAGCAGGCTTCCAAAGTACGGAGATCCAATGATGAAAACGAGCAACCCCAAAAGCAAAATCCATAACAAAGTAGCACAGTCCCTATCCTGCGCACCACCACGTCACTACTGCAAAGCCCACAAGGCAGACTGGCGTCGTGACCGGCCAGGCCAGGCTGCCAACCGGCTTAGCGGCGGATGCATGCTGTTTGGTGGTGATGGTGATGGTAACAAAGAAGTGTGCGCAGATACAAAAAAGTTTAGGACAGCTTGCGCCCCGTTGTGCCACAAAGGCCAAGAGAGAGAGAGAAAACGAGACATACATACATACATACATACATACATACATACATACATACATACATACATACATACATACATACATACATACATACATACATACATACATACATACATACATACATACGCAACAGAGCCACTCGCAGACACGGCTCACATGTACATACATAACTACCTATGGCCCCCCCCTTAGCAGGGTGCACGTCGGCCCAAACAGGAGGCACTGCTTCCCTTTCATCGTCAAAGTAGAGCACTATCCTCTTAAGCCACTTCACGGCACCGGCTCATATCATAAAAACGCAAAGAGGACCATTCAGCTGCGAAAACACCAGATATACATGGGTAGATATACCTCTAGTTATCGCTCCATATACGAGCAATAACGGCAATAACCGCACATCAGTCTCTGGCCCAACCCTTACCCTAATTTACATCGTTTCCAAGACATTCTGATGATGGTCAGAAAAAAGGTCGCCCTCGGGAGCCCCACAGGGCCCCACCCCGTCCGGCACCCGGGGCCCCACCGCCACGATCTCAACCTCACATGCCAGACAGGTTTCCGCACAACTAAAAGATTAACGCGACGAGGCTACATACCCGCAGGGTCCGAGCCTCAGGCCCAGACCCAGGCTCAGCCTCGCCGCTGACTCACCACACACGCAAAGCGGCCCCCCCCGGAAGCGCTTCCGGAAAGTTCCGCATGCAAAGCACACAGACAAGGGTTGGGTCAGGACGCACCGCACCGCACCACACCACACCCAGCGCGGCGCAGTGCGAGCCATAAAGGGCCCCCCCCGCCGGCCCCCCCTACCTCCGGGCTCGCCAGGACTACCCGCCATGTCCTGAGGTCGAAATGGGGATGTACAAACCGTGGTGATAGGGGATGCGCCATGACGCACATGGGAGGTACGACAAGGGTGGCGGGACACCAATGAACAGAACAGGACAGGACTTTGAACGAAAGAAACTTTAGTGGCATGATATGATGGACAGAAAAAGCCCCCGAATCTCTGGAAGCTTCCACAGTCATTGCCTACTGATGATGCTGTTGGGCTGATGCTAATGCACCCACTCCGGGTGCCGATGACTGCAGCGCCGCCCGCGTCCGTGACCGCCGGCACCCGCAGGTTCTCAGTCGCGTTTCTCATCCCTGCCGAAGCCATCAACTTGGGCCCCCAACAACGAGCAGCCCGCGCACCCTCCAGAGCCATCATGGCCACGACACACGGCGATGCACGTGGTTGGTATGGGATCTCCTAGGCGATCAGCCGCCCTGACGGGGGTGATGAAAACAATGCAACCTTACCTCACCCAACCGCCTCGGCCTCCGAAATCAATCAAAAAACAAAACGCCGTGGCGCCTGTGGGGAAGGTCGACACCGCCTCGCCTTCCAAATGCCCAGTGCTCATTCAACTGAAGACTTACATTCATACAGAAGACTGACATTCATAATGGTGGTGATGATCATGATAAAGAGATCATGATAACGATGGCAACACATGGAAATGGACACTGTTTGGACACATGTTCGGCTTCAAACCCATCGCGCCCCAAATGAACTAGGCGGAGATCCTCCACCCCATTGTGGCTCAGGGCCACATACGCAGAGCTGACGCCAGCAGCATGACCACCAGTGCGCCGAGCAGCAGCAACCAGCCAAAGGGATTGGCCGGCAAACGACGCGGCAGGATAGGTGGCGGCGGCGGCGGCGGCGGCAGCGGCAGCGGCGGCTGCGGCACTTGAACATGCTGTAACGGGGCCCGTGGGTCAAGGCCAGCGGACAAGCCGCCATGGGACGACGCACCCGCCGCCGCAACAGCTGCTGCCGGCCCCGTTCCCATCTCCGCCGCAGCCACCCGGGTATTAGCGTCGCTGTCAATGTCCACGCAGCTGTCGCCCCCGTCATCACCAACCGTCGCCATTTTGGTTTCGGAGGCCTCTTCCAGCAAGAGTTCCTTCGGTGCCGCCTCTGGCGCCTCTTCGCCATACACGCAAAAGTAATTGAGCTCGTCCAGTCCCGCGGCGCGCGCGATGTCAGCAGGCGTGCGCCCCTCACCGTCACGCGCCTGCAGCCATGCGCTCTGGGCCTCCGGCCCCAGGGACAGCAAAAGCCGCGCAGCGTCGGCACCGCGGCCGCCACCACCATGTTGTGCCGCCGCCGCCGCCGCAGCAGCAGCAGCAGCTAGATGCAGCGCCGTGATACGGCCAGGCCACGACCGCGTGTCAAACGCCCACGGCCTGCCGTACTCCTCCGCCCAGTCTAAAACCTGCATCAGCATGGCGCTGCTACAGCTCGCCACTGCCAAGTGCAGCAGCGTCAGGCCCATGTTTAGGTTGCGGAACCCCCCGTCGCGGCTGCACGAGGAGTCCAAACTGGATTCAATGCTGCTGCTGCCGCCATCCCGGAAAGACGACTCGGCCAAGGTGGTCGTGGTTGTAGTGGTGGAGGCGCCGCTGCCGCCGCCGCCGCCGCCGCTGCAGCCGCCAGGACCGCGGACGCAAGCCGCAGCGGCGTTCGCTGCACCGCGTATTGTCGCGACGGCAGCGCGCGATGCTACTCGTTCGAACAACTCCCCCACTGGCGAGCTGAACGTCGTCGGCTGTGTGTTGTCTGGAACGGCGTGATGGTGGTTGTGGTGGTGGGACGGGGCGCTGGCGGTGGCGGTGGTGATGGTGGCGAATGTGTCGGTGGTCGGATCGAAGCCCGGTGCTAGTCCTAGTGATGGCGCCTCCAGAGCCATCATCCACTCCACCAGCCCATTTGCGAGGACCACCAGGCCGGAAGCCACCGTGAAGGAGAGGAGCCTGAGAAGGAACAACAGACGACGTAGCGGTGGCGGCATCAGCAACAGCAAACGCAAACGATCGGGAACAGCAGTGCAGGCGCATGTAGCAGTACCAGCACTGCCGCAGCAGAACAAAATCGGTTGCGAGGGGTAATGCCACATGCTTGACATGGCCAGAGAGGAACCCGCCACTTACCTGCTACCCGCGGACAGCATCGCGCGCCGGCAGCCAGCGTGCAGGAGGGGATGTGAGAGGAGGCGGGGCAGGGAGGGCCCCAGCAGGCGACCAGGCGCATCAGGAACCTGAACAGCGGGTGGGGTGGGGATGGCTGTAACACGCGTGGGGCTGTGAATTTACGTATGTATGCATGTGTGCATTTATGCATGTATGCATTTATGCATGTATGCATGTATGCATTTATGCATGTATGCATTTATGCATGTATGCATTTATGCATGTATGCATTTATGCATGTATGCATTTATGCATGTATGCATTTATGCATGTATGCATTTATGCATGTATGCATTTATGCATGTATGCATTTATGCATGTATGCATTTATGCATGTATGCATTTATGCATGTATGCATTTATGCATGTATGCATTTATGCATGTATGCATTTATGCATGTATGCATTTATGCATGTATGCATATGTATGAGAGGGGGGGGAGTGTGGGGAAAGTGAGATAAGAAGGGGGTCAGGCAAGTGAAGGCCGTTTGAGGCCCTGTCGTACACCACCAGACAATGGCAGGCGGTTGCAATCTCCACCATCGCCATCATCACCATTATTCCCTCCTCTCTGTAACCCAGGAGTTGAGGGTTGCTGTCATGCTGGGGGGGATGGCGGGCGAGAAGCGAGAAACAAAGGCCAGTTGCCGACATGACATACAACAACGGCTTAGGGTGCCCCTCTAGCAGGGGAGAGCAGGGAATTGCCTCGGGAAGGAGGCCACTGGTGAAGCTTAACCACCCTGTAACAACATCAACAACGGCATTAACGGCCGGAGTTCAAAGCCACGACGCAACTGCACTAACCCCCGTATCCGCAGAAGGTTGCCAAGCTGCAAATTCACAGACGCAAACAACCCCAATCCTCCCTCATTAAGAGGATCCGGTGCGCGGGGTTTCCGACATGACATGGAAGAAAGAGGACAAGGGTAAAGTCTGAAGGTAGACAGGTTTGAAGCGGCAGCATTGTGGCTGCAGGGGTATCTGATCTGCGGGGTGCGAACCCTTTGGCCACCACCTCTCTTTACCACCTTTTGACCTTGTCAACGCACACGAGCACGAGCAGCAGCATGAACAGCAACAGCAGCAGCATGGACAGGAGCAGCAGGAGCACGAGCAGCAGCAGCACGAGCAACAGCAGCAACAGCAGCACCAGCAGCCGCAGGAGGCGGAGGTCACACGAGGCACAACGGCGCACTCCACCCTCGTGGAGTGCACTTGCGGTGTCGACGACCGCACCTTGGTGTCGTCAGAAAGCGGCCACTGGGGGTTCAGAGGCCGCCGGGGCACCAGCCGGCCGCCATCAAGCGGTTCACCAGGAGACATGTACGGCAAATCAGCGGCGGCCCCGTGAGCGCCCCGCGGCGTCGCCGCCGCCAGAGGAACCTGCGCAGGTCGTGCACTCGCCCTGGACTGTACGACAGTCGTGAGCGCAGCTCTCCCGCCGCCATTCACCAACGGGTCTGACGGCAGCAGCCGCAACTCCAGGGAACCGTCAGGCCGGGCGGACAAAATGGGCGGCAAGTCCGTACACTCCGCCGCCGTGTACGGCATCGCCGACAGCGCACCAGCCCGCACCGCGGCTGCGGCCGCCGCCATGCCGCCAGGTTCCGCGGTTGCGACACGCGGTAGCGGGTTCGACATGGCAGGAATGACCCGCTGCGCCGCGCCTGGCTGCCGTACTTGCTGTACATGCTGTTGCTGACTATGATTGTCGTGCACGGCCGCATGCTTGTGCTGTAGAGCTCGTTGGCTCGTTCCGCTCCGTACGGCAACTGGCGAGCTCGGTCCCACGGCGGCTCCAGGCGGCGGCGGCGCCGCCGTCGACCCCTCCCACGGCCGACGTCCCCATGCACCGGTGCCCGCCAGCCCTGCGTGGCCCTGCAGCAGCGACGGCATCACGGCGTCGTAGTCCAACAGCACCCCCAGCTCCTTGAGAAACCAGCTACCGCTGCACAACACGGTGTGGTGAGAGAGGGAGGGAGACGCGGGAAGGTGCGAGGGGGGGGAGGTAAATCATTTTGTGTGTGTGTGTGTTGAGGTGGGTGTGTTGACGTGGGTGTGTTGAGGTGGGTGGGTTGAGGTGTGTGTGTTGAGGTGGGTGGGTTGAGGTGGGTGGGTTGAGAGATCGCATTACATGCCAGAGGGGGTTGCAGAGGGGTTCAACTGCCGACACACCCAAAGCACCCAGGACGGGGAGGGTACCGGGGTAGGGGGGGGGTAAGGAGTGGTGTGGGTGGTGTGTGTTGCGGTTTACGGCCCCACATGCCGCATATGTTGGCCAGTCAGTCAGTCGGTGGTCAGAGAGAACAGACCAGTATGGGCCTGTGTGCCAATAATCCTGCCATGCTCGTGCACGCGCCGCTCCCCCCAAACCCTTTCCTTCTGGCCTATATATATGTATATATATGTATATATATGTATATATATATATATATATGTATAATATATAAGAATCAAATCCGCCAGCCACTCAAACATGCGGCATGTGCCACGTACCAAAATGCATCGCCGCTGTCCCTCAGCCACAGGTTAAGCTCCTCCGCTGCCAAGGGGTCGTGGCACACCACCCCTGGAGCCCAGGTGCCAATCACGTCGACCGACACGTTGATAGCCTCGACCGCCACCAGACCATGTCGCGGCAGTGCCGGAACCTCAACATGCACCACCTCCAGCTCGGAACACCAAGATGGTTGCATACAAACAACGCTTCCGCGCGCACAGTAATCCAGCGGCAGCGGCGAGACCAGCGCAGCCGCCGCCGCGTCGTCCTCCTCCGCCGCCGCCACCGCCTCCGCCGTCGTACTACGGTCCTCTGCGTGCTGGTGGGAGGTCTGCCTGGAGTACGACACCTTCGACGCCTCCGCCAGCAGCGTCAAGCCAGGAGAAGCGGCGGCCGAGACGCAAAATCTCTCCGGCACAAGGCCCGCCTCCGGCGACGGCAGCAGTGACCCGTCAAGCTCGCTGTACAGCAGCTGCTGCGGCCCATCAGCGCCGCCGCCACCACCAAGCACGGAGGATATGGGTGAGGGCGTAGACATGCCGTCAGGCCAAGACTCCCGTCCGGGTTCCGGCGCAGAACGGACATGTGCAGGCCGACAGAGCTGCGGCGGCAGCGGCGGCGTTTCCTGCCGCCGCCGCCGCTGCCGCCGCCACCGCAGCTGCCGCTCAGGCACTCGACGCCAGATCGGCGTCATTATATCGAGTGCTGAGCGACATCATGGCGGCGGCGGCGGCAGCGGCGGCGGCGGCAGAGGGCGGCGGCACTTTGGGTCGTAGCTCGTATGACTTGCCGCCGCACCGTGCATAGAAGCGTGTTCCGTGCTGATGCAGGTTCCGCCCAATCAGGGTCACGGTAGTAGAGATGCCTAAAAGGGGGTTAGAGGGGAGTGAGGCGTCATGATGACGTTGATGATGATGATGATAATGATGTGTGTGTGTGTCGCCATAACCAGAAGTCAAGCGAGCAGAGTCTATTTCAACCCCTGCGATCTTGGTTGTCTGCGAATGGATAAAGCTACAGACATACACTAAAGCAAAAACCCCTAAGCCCACAACAGCCCACCTCACTCATGTAAAATAAAACTCAATACAGCAGCAAATCATCATACACGCACATACGCACACACAAAAAACATAAACCACAGTCGTACATTCAGGCACCTGTCGTACAGCCACAAAAACATGCCGTACGCCGTACACTTCACAAACCCTCACCGCACGTCAGCGCCGCCGGCTGCACCATCACCACGCTGGGCGCACGCGCCAGGTCCGCATCCGCCACCCAGCGCGCCTGGCCGCCCGAGGCGCCGTCGTACTCGAACGCCCCCCGCGGCCCCTCCGCCGCCTGCACCACCACCCGCCGCCCCCGAAGCAGCCCGCTGGACTCGAACGCCCCCCGCAGTGCGGTCACCGCTAGGTCCAGGTCCCCCCCGCCCAACACGGACCGCTCCAGGAGGGCCTGGCCGCCCTGGCTGAGTCGCATGTTGACGATAAGGTGCACACAGCCCGGTCGCATGAAGATCTGGAAGAAGAGGAGAGGAGAGGCAGGCGGAGGAAGGTTTTCTAATATTAAGGCCAGGTAAGGCAGCATGGCCGGCTGTCGACGTGGCCGTCATGTTGGAGAGCTGCATCGAGTCCTTCCCTACCACTGCGTCTCCCAACCCATTTTGGCACTGTAGATATGTGTAATACATGCTTCTGCCTCCCCTCCCCTCCCCTTTCCCCCTCCCCTTTCCCCCTCCCCTATCC
>NW_003307553.1:1417047-1437697 GCF_000143455.1 Volvox carteri f. nagariensis | reverse complement strand
TCTCTGCTCCCGCTCTGCTCACCCATTCCACCCGCACCAGCGCCCCCTCCGCCGCCCCCCCGCCACATCCCCACCTGCACCACATCCGAGTCAGCTGCTGTCGCCCAGCGCCTCAGCCGCAGCAGCAAGTCCCCCGGCAGGTCGTCAGGTACACAGCTGAACAGCTTCAGACACACGCGGGCAGCCAGCGCGTCCTCGCGACCGCCCGCTCCGGGGAACAACACAGAAAGGAGCCGGGAACTACCGCCGCCTCCGCCACCGCCTCCGCCATCGGGCCCATTACTGCGGTCACCGCCACCGCCGCCACCGCCATGCGGCGCAAAACCAGCGCCGGCAGTATCGCCTGTGTCGTACCTACCAAATCCACGGCCACCGCCGCCGCCGCCATCATCGCCGCTGCTTCCGCCGCCAGCTCTGCTAGCGGCGCTGTGCTGCTGCAGGCCGCGACCGCCAGTCCCATGGAGCCCATTCATGCCGCCGCCGCCACCGCCGCCACCGAAACCAGGGCGGTCAATTGGCCCGGCATCTTCGCCACCGCCGCCACCTAGGGCGTACTGCTCCAACAGCTGTGCCGTCATGAGTGCCGGGCCACCCAGCACGTGATACCTCCGCGCCGCCGCCCCCAGCAGTTCCCCAGCCGGCCCATACGCCGCCGAACCGCCAGCCGCCGCGCCGAGTCCGGCACCCCCCGAAACCAGCAGCCGGCCAGCACCACCCAAGACGCCTTGCACACCGCCGCCGCCGCCGCCGCCGCCACGCATGCCGTACCCTGGCATGACGTCATAATAATCATCGAGGCCGGATGATGCTGCCCACGCCGACGCGGCCTCTCCGAGGACAGCGGTGTTGCCGCCGCCGCCGCCGCCGCCAGCGGTTAGCAACCTCAGTTGCGCTTGCTCCGAATGCGAAAGGCCCAATAGGAAGGCGCCGCCTCCGTTAGGCTGCCCCAGCAGAGTCAGCTGGTCAAGCGGTAAAACACCGGCGTCCGATCCTTGAAGCTGTCCGTGCAAGTGGTGCTGTTGCTGTTGGTTATGGTGGTTATGGTGGTCGTGATGCTGTTGCTGCTGCTGCTGGCGCTGTTGCTGCTGTTGCTGCAGCAGCTGCTGTCGCACAAGCGCGGCCCGACGCTCCTTAATCTACATTAAGACGAGAAAGGGGGGGACAGGACGGGAAACCATAGGATGCAGAAGGCAAAAAAGTCAGCTACCAAGAAGGGGGGTTTGGGGTCTCTGAAAGCTTACGTGTGCAATAACGTTGCGTGCGAGTGGCACCTGAGAAATCTGGTGGCTGCGGCGGTGGCGGCGGTGTTGTTGGTGTTGGTGGGGTGTGTGTAGGGGGGTAGTGGAAGAGGTGTCGGTGCAGGAGCAGGAGCACTCGCACAGGCAGGTAAATCACAACATCCGCCAAAACATGCCGCCGCCGCCTCCCTCCGTCCCACCATCGCCCACCCTCCGTCCCACCATCGCGCTCAAATCGTCGTGCCGTGAGCTGGAAGCTGCGGACAGCAAGTTCGCCATCGCCCCAGCCGGCTGCTGCTGCTGCTGTGATTGAAGCAGCACCGCCCGCACAGTATGCCCATCGGCAGTACCGCCGCCACCACAACCTCCGCCTCCGATATCGCCTCCGCCGCTGCGCACTCCGCCAGGCCCCAACAGCCCCGACAGCGACCCAGCCTCCCGAGCCGCTGCCGCCAGCGCGCCCACGCCCCCTCCCTGAAGCTGCTCCAGGAGCGCCGCCGCGGCGTCGTCGTCAGCCAACGCCAACCCCCCCAGTGTGCGTTGCTGCTGGTGCAAACCTACATACTGCCCGCTTCCGCTTCCGCCACCCCCCGCTCCACTGCCTCCGCCAGCCGCCAGCACTTGCAGTCGCTGACCTACGCCGGAGCCCCAGGACGCCATGACGGAGCCGCCCGTGGCGCTGGAGTGCTGCAACAACGTCCCTCCTCCCCGCTGCGCCGGCACCTGCTGGTGCTGCTGGGGTTGGGGCGGCTGCTGGGAATTAGAATGAGAGTGCCGCTGGTGCTGGAGCTGCGGCGGAGGCAGGTCCGGAGTGGCCTGACGAGCGCCAAGCGGGTAGTGCTGCTGCTGCGGCTGCTGCTGCTGGTTCCGCTGTTGAGGTAGGATGTTATCAAAGACGTCCAGCAGCGACAGCGCCGCCGGCCCCGCCCAACCCCCGCCGCCGCCACCGCCGCCGCCGCCGCTGCTGCTGCTGGGCCCTCCCAGGGTGGCGGACAGCTTGGCGGCGTAAGCTGAGTCGTGCTCACGTAACGCAGCGGCGGAGGTAGCAGCGCCGCCGCCGTCACCTTCAAAGGCCGCCAGAAGCCCATCAGCCTGGCGTCCGCCGCCGTGCGGGGTGTACTGCTTGGACGAGGCTGCGGACAGAAACCCGTCCACTTGCATAGGCACAGGGCCCCCGTCGCCACCGCCCGGCCCGGTGTTCCCGACAGCCATGTAGCTGGCGGCGCTGCGGCGCGCCAGGGATGCCGCCAGGTGCGACGGCAGGTTGGCACCACCACCGCCGCCACCGCCGTCCAAGTCGCAAGACTGGCCCATTTTCTCGGTCGACATCCAGGTCGGCCCCCGTCCGGCGAGGTGCTCCTGGCCGCCTGCTTCTGGATTGCTGCTGCTCGTGCCGCCGTTGCCGCCGCTGCCTGTGGGCCGCCGAAGCTGCTGATGTGGGTTCGAGTCCATCAGGGGCGGCGGCGCCGCCGCTGCTGATGACGCCAAGGTACGTGACTGTGGCACGCCACCGCCCAAGACGGCATGGTGATGTCCACCGCCAGGATGCGCCCTGCTGTGTACGGCAAGGGTGGCGGCGGCGCCCACTGCCTCCGAGGAGTACTCGGACCCCCCGCTGGCCCCCCGCACCTCCTGGGGCCGCCTCCTCGCAAAAGCCGCACTGCCGCCCTGCGATGGATGTGTGGTTGTACGACACAAGATTTCAGCTTATGTAAGCTCGGCGAGCTTATGGGGATCAATCGAAAGGGGCAACGGAAGTGGAACAGCAGCGACACGAGAGCCGTCGCCCCCCTCCATGCGCTGATTTGCTTCCTCAGAGAGAAAGGGAGAGAGAAAGGCGGGCAATGGACCGGTACTGGTGCCGTACCACCACGTGCTAGGTACAGCATCGCGGTATCAATCACGTGTAGTACAGCGACAGAGACAAAAACAATCGCTTCACATGTGTGTGTGTGTGGGGTGGGGGTGGGGGGGTGGAGAGATATGAAGGGATGGAAGGTTAAAGCGGTCCTCCGCTGCTGCAGCAGGAACCCTGGCCAGTCTGCAGCGCTCTCCCTCCCCCACATGCCCCAGCCCAGCCTGCAGCGCCGCCGGCCGGGAAGTACGGGCCCTGGGGGCTGCGGAAAGCGGGCTGTAGGAAGGGGATCTTGCGGTGGAAGGGAGATAGGACGGCGCTCTAGCGGCCCACTCCGCGGTGGGAAGGGGGTTAAGACGAGCCATTCGCGAACCAGCCAACCAACCAACCAACCAACTACCCACTACAAACCACCCACCATGGACGCATCTCCGCTGCCAGCCCTCCCGCCGCCGCCGCCGCCGCTATCGTCCGAGCCGCCGCCGCCCGCCTGACCGCCGCCGCTACGTCCCGGACTGCCACTCTGAACCAGGGCCGGGGTGGGTGGCAGTGGGCGGCTGTGTAAGGAGAAAAGAAATTCAACCACGTGTAAGACCCCACCCACCAAATCCGCTGCAATGGGGAGGGGAAGAATTAGCAGCTCAGGGTTGCGTACACTTCCCAGCTGGGACGGGAGTGCCCCAGGTTCAAAAGGGTTTCGGAACGGGAAGTGTTAAAAAAACAAGAAGCGAGAGAGAGGCCAACGCGATGCGGCAGGAACAGCAGGATTTGGAGCAATCACTACGTGCCATTCCCCTTGCAGGCAGCTCGTCCTAAGATTACAACCTGACGCGGGCGCCTGCGCGCCGTACCTGATGTTGTTGTTGCTGCTGCTGCTGGTGCTGGTGCTGCTGCTCAGTCACTAGAGCGATGGCTTCTGGGGCAAAGAGCTCCTCTGCCGTACTCCCCTTCTGCAAAGTGGTTTGCATCCGCCTCCGCAGGTTGCGGTCCTTGGAGCGTGCGGCGCAGCTCCTGTTGGTGTGGCGGTGCCGGCATACGGCCATTGGGGAGTGGGGAGGGGTCATAGGGGAAAGAAACAAAGAAGGAGCTCCCACAGTTCCCACAGAGGCGGTAACTGTGGGGACAAGAAGCAAGGGGTTAAAGGGGCCAGAGGGAAAGGAGGAGAGGGAAAGACATGACATTTCTATGATGTAAAAGGAAAAAAGCAAGTTGTCAGCTGCCGGCGTCTAAAGGACCAAATGAAATAGATTCCAAAAAGGGGGGAGGATGGGATGTGACATGGGGGGGGGGTTAACCGGGAGGGGAGACGAAATACACAAGGTATGGTGGGCTATGTGGTGGGTTGTGTGTGATTGGTGGGCTGTGCGTAACAGGAGGCTCCGAACATAACATGAATGGAAGGTACGACACGGCGCCACCCACCTCCGAGCACCTTCGAACTCCCGCAGATCCTGGAACTTGTTGCATTGCTGGCAGAACCGCACCTCTTGACCGTGAAGAAAAGACACATCGGCTTTGAAGTGCCCCTCGCATACCGAGTACCGCTGCAGGTAAGCCTTCTCGCCAGAAAGGTCCTTGCCACAGCCGTCAACCTAACAATTAGGACATCAAGTTAGCAGCAGTCGCAGCATCACCATATATCACCATATCACACATACGCCTAGAGAAGATACGTTCAAACACAAGCAAGGCAGCATGATCGGCGTGCTGATAATTTCGAAATTAACATAACATGTTCTTTAAGATAGAGTTCTCCCTTAAGGCGCATCTCAACTCGCCCTGCCAGCGCCAACCCGGCCTTCCCAAAGGGGCAACAAGTCAACCCATAGAGCACAGCATCCTGCATAAAATAATAACCAGCAAAAACAATAAAAAGAATCAAAGCTGATGCCACAGGCGCAAAACTAGAGAAATTGAACTTTGCCCCGGTCAGACAGCGACATACGAACGTTTAGTTGCCATCAGATTATGTATCAAAGACCTTGTGACGAGCCCGATAAGTGCTTTGCAGAAACGATTGCTTGGATGCCAGGCAAGACAGGCAAGACGGACCTGGCACGTCGAAGGCCGTGTTGCTTTTCGCGACTTTTTCGGAAGTAAGGTGATATCAGTATGGCCGGAAGCATGCCGCAATTCCTCGCCAGTCTTCCGTGCATCCGCGCCTGGTGACCAGCCGATTACCCGTTTAAGCTGGGAGGGCTAGGCAAGGCAATGGCATATCCTCTCACCCTGAACACGTGCAAACCCAAGGTAGGGATCCATACTGTAAGCTGTGGAATCCCATGCAGCCTTGCTGGAACCTCGCGCGCCCTCACTGGACATGATGACTTTATCTTACACTCCCACAAGAAAGTTCAAATTTCCTTGATTATCGAATCATTTAGATCATTTTTGCTTAAGCAGCATAACGTTCATAACTTATCAAACTTGCGCGTCCATTTATACGTAACCAAAAACTATTTCTCCTTGGAATCATCACAGCAATCGACGTGACTATACAGTTTCTGTAGATACCCACAGGCATCGGAAAGCTATGCAGTACAAATGTAGTGTACCTAGGGTGTACGATTCGTGAGTTTAAGGATACGGCGTAGCTGCAGGCAGGTCAGCCTGAAAAACTACACGAAATGGGTGAGCATGCACGAAATGGGGGCCCTAGGCTATAGTGAGGTCTGCTAGAGGCATACCTGAGCAGGCGAATGCCATGCCAAACTTCGGGCTCTTCGACACTTGCAAGAATGTAGAAAAATACTCCATGCAATGACATAATTTTTTTATTAATATTGCATAACAATAGTTGCCATGTTAGGTTACGGTCACCGGCACTTGTGACCGGTACGGTAATGTTGGACAACGTTTTGGTACACACATCTAAACTCCTAATTAATCCATTAATCTTAACGAGATAAATAACTTGGTGCTTATTTGGTGCTGCCTTTATGTCTTGTGGTGTCAATTTCCGATTTACCGGGGTACGATGTAATTCGGCTTTGCGGCAATACGGACAATACATGGTGAGACCAAAAGCCAGACTGCTGCGTCGCATAATAAATCTTGCGATAATGAGCTGAGAGACAAGCTGGACAGCCCATTACTGCTAAAGAGCCGCTGTGCGTTGCTTTTACATCCTACGGTGGGTGCCCGTAGAAACTGCTCAAACTAGAAACACCTCAAACTCCGGCGTACAACTAGTCCTGCTGCCGGCCTCACGGTCATCCGCCGGGACATATATGTGACTTGTAGCACTTGTCTATCAGGGGCCATGGCTGGTGCCCGCCCGGCAACTTGACTCGCGTGTCGAGTCTCTCCGTCGGAATTCATCTGCCGTCCGTACAGGGGCTGATGGACACCAATTGGTTGCAACCGCCTGTCTTTTACTCTGTGCGGGTCTTTATCATCCTGCCCTTCCACTTAAATGACAGGTCTTATGGACTCCATGCGCACCCGAAAACGATATACACTACGACGATTAAACGTCGCATTCAACTGCCCTCACGATGGACACGTGAGGAAAGGTACGAAGGTACTTGACACCGATTTAGGGTCACATTGGCTCACAGGACAATGAGATGGGTACGCTACTTCATGTTACCCTGGGGGGCTGGCTCATTTCATCTTACTCCTGGACATAGATGCATGACGGGCATCGCACCGGAAGCTTGATGCTCTTGGCATTAAGTGCAGTGCTCGTGTTCATGCTAGGTCTAAATATGCCTCGCATCCGGGGGCCGTATTGGATGGATTCATCCTGACCAGCTCTGGGCGACCCAGGTGGACATGCTTTAACCAGCCTGTGAGGTAGGTCCTCTCTCATATTAGTCTGCAGTGGCGTTATGTCCCACCTCCCATCTGCGAGGTTGGTAACACGCTCATGCACGCGTTGGATCTCGTACAGATCCGTGTTGCAGCCCGTCCATGCCCGATTTGCATTTCGTCCAAATCTGTGTTGCATTTCGTCCACAAGATCGTAATGCAATGCAACCGCCCCAGAGGCGAGGCCAACCATTCGGTAACAATTTATCTTGTCCATGGGGATTTTGACCCTGGATGCGCCAGAGGGCACTCCAGGTGGGAGCCCGCCAAGCTGCGTCTACTAGCCACGTCGTCACCAGCTCAACAGGTTTGTGAAGCCTAAGATGCTGTAGCCTTGGCTCCCTCAAGTGTTCAAACCGGTGCAATCCACAAACACTGAATGGCGGTGTGGGACCGGGACTGGCTGTCCACGCTGGTCCCACGCGCAGCTGAAACGAGCATGTTGGAGCAGACTCTCACGAAGGCATGCAGCTGCAGCTGCGAGATGCGCGAGCAGTACGACGACGTACAGTACCGCGACGTGAAAGACACGCGACGTTCCGATTTCCTTCAGTTCTGTACGGCCCATGAACGGAAGGCTAAATCACGTCGTGGTAAACTGCAGCTGCCCTGGAAGGCGGAACTCGAAATGGGTTGGCCCTGTGAAGGTTCCCATCTAAAAATCGCAGAAGTCATTAGCACAACCACCTCCTAGCGATGTTGAAATCCGTCACTTTGGCCGCTCCCGTGAACATAAGTGTTGGGACTGTTGCTTGGAGCCTGTTGCCATCCGCATTGTTTACTAACACCTACACTATGCAACCTATTCCAGAGATCTACCAAGGAAGCAGGCCCAAGCGTGGCCATCAAGAGGGACATCGCATGAAGATTACACGTAATTCTTTTTCTTCCGCCGTTGGGCGCATGTCAGCATTTTGATTACCATACGTCTGTAATTTTGCTGCAGCAGTCATGTGTGTTAGTATAAAAAATTCCTACAACGGGTTGCCAAACTCCGCCATTCCGCCGCCTTCTCTTCTGTTCTCTAAATTTTCTTTCCTAATCGGCCTGCCTGAAAAGGCAAATTTCCTTTTTAACTATTTTAGCATCTCTTTTGAGGAAAGGGCCTCTTTGCGTTGGATAGAAAAACCGCGTGGAGCATACCCAAGCATGCCTTCGGTTCCCCTCCCACTTTCCATTTCAATACGCATCAGCTCTCATTTGGGTGTAATCTTTAACGCGGAATAGGACATTCGGACCGAGCGAACTTATATTCATAGTATCGCTTGGGATGTCCAGGTAAAGGGCTGTCCCTGCTTGTTTGCTTAAATCTGGACTCAACGATTAAATCGTATGCGTGCCATTCAAAATTATGGATGAGTATTGGTTACCATACGTCGGGAATATATCAATTCAAGGGCATCGAGGAGATGTTAGGGTCTCTATACAAATTGCACTTTGGCACCTGGTCTGTGGTACGTTTCGTCGGCATCAAATGCAGCTGCAGGCAGGCAACTAGGGGCACACCAATGCCCCCTTCTGCTGCCTCCCTGAGTCGCCTTCCGGCAGGGGTACGCACTTGGGTAGTGAATGCAAAAAAAGGTTTCTTGAATTTATCATAATTGCGATGACTTTTTATGTTTATTATTATCCTATTAGTGATATTCTGATGGACGGTTGGCGGACGGAAATGCTGGGAGTGGGAAAGTCTTTGGCGAACACCAGACGCGACCCGCCAGGCGTAATTGGATGCCAATCGGGCCTGCTGTTGATGCTCCCATGATGCTCCCCAAATATTCAAAACTTATTGCAGATATGTGTCGTATTAAAAAGCTAGCCGTAAACACCCCTCAGGCGCCCCGCAGGCGGACACTTGCTCTTTGGCAAGAACACGTCAGCATGAAGGCTGCCCCATTGGGCAAGGTATACTCTACTCATCCCCTCCCCTCGCCAGGAAAAGCATACCCTTGCAACGAACTGCTGTTTATTTTGTTTCATCTCCATAATCGTTGTCATAGTCATTACCATAAGAAGGCAAAGGCGGGTGGGGGACCGACTGTAAAAGCCTCTAGAGCGGCCCATGGACGGTGAGGTGAGTCCAAGAGAGAGCTCAACCCCCCTGCTCCAAGCACCGCCCTGCAGCGCACCTGCCGCCACTGTCATTTGGACCGTACCCCCGACTCCCCAGCAGCCCCGTACCAGCTACAGGCTAAGTGAGTGATATCCAGGGCGGGTGTCCGGGGTCCCGCAGCGAATGAACGTCTGTAAGACTGGGCACATGGCACATAGCACATGCTGGGGACATGGTGTTGATCGGAGGGCCGGGGAGGAAGGATTTCGGGGCTTTTAAGTCCTCTGAGCCGTCGGTCAACCAGGTGTGTCTTCCGCGCCACCTCCACCTTCCCTCAATCACGCCCAAACACACACACACACACACGCACGTAAGCTGGCCATCGCCGGCATCGACCTTCTCCCCGCCATCTAACAATCGGTTACCGGCAGGGCGGATGGCGTAACGGCTACATCCGGCCCGCTGTGCACCGCCGTGCGAAGGTTGGGACAGGGAGGGTAGGCGGCCCCGCGCGCCCTGCAGGGGGGGTAGGCGGGCTGCATCCCGCAGAGAGAGCATCGCTCCTCGAGGATGTCCCGAAGTCCCATTCGGCGGCAGCCAGTCAGATGCGCTTGCTGCGTACATCAAACACTCCCGCCCCCGTCTTCACATTGGCTGTGCTTATCGCCAGGGGGTGTGCACATGGCGGGGCCATGGTGAAAAGAAGAGGGGCTGAGGATGGGAGGAAGCTGCGGAAGCACCAGACGTCAGAAACAGACATGCATGCTTGCGTGTGTGCTTGCATGCCTGACCCTGGTAAACGCGGGCCTCAGCGGAAACGATGGATACAAAGCAAGACACAAGGTTCAAATTTGAATAACTTGCAAGGTCGTTAATAACGAGCGCGGCGCTGGGCCGTGGCTTGGAGATAATAATTGTTAGTTAAGCAACATAATTGCATGGAAAGAAGGCAGCTATGACCTCCTTTGCAAAAGTCTGCGCGTTGCATTTCAGGGGCGTCCCGTCGCCGCACGTGACCCTACGCGACTGGGAAAGCTTGAAAGGTCGTGAGCTGTTCAAGCCATTCGAGCTGTACCGCGGCAGCTACAAAAGTCTCGGCCCTCTTGCCTAATCTGGTGTGAGTTCCCACATGTGTCGAAGCTTGATGCGGTTTTATGGGACATCGTTATGTTTGATAGCTGCTGGTATGCATGTGAATGACCCAAATGTCATTAGCGGTTTATCATAAGCCAATTCTCTATCATTTCGCTGCGTTTTTGGAGTCGCGTTTGCAGTATCGATTGCACAGTCTTGCAGCAGCCGTCAGCACCTTGGATAACAAGCACAAGCGAGGCGTGTGCTAGCCAGTTGCTTCCATGACCTTATCATTCATACAATATCAGTAATTTTTTTTCGCCGTCAGTCGCGAGCGCAATCGATGAAAATCGGGGGCACGTAACCAAAAAGGGCTCGAAAATAATTCCCTATTATGTACTATACCGCAGAGCTGTCACAATGTATTGTATTTAACGTCCTCATGTGCGCGTTGACTTTACTCATACGCCCATCTCACTTGTTCCCCGTTTTCTTCGCGGACTTATGGCCTTCAGAAATCACCTTAATCGCGCCGAGTTCAGCCCCTTGCCCCCCTCGTTGCTTTTAACAAGCGGCTCTGCGCCACGTCCCGTGCGGGGCTACCCTGTCCGCGCAACGCGGAACGCGTCGCGGAGTTGGAGATTCCGTTTGAGCGATTGCCTGCGTCATGAAGTGTATCGCTGATTTCGCGTGTGTGGTATATGTTGAAAGGGGGAAGGGGAATGTAGATAAACCCACAGCCCGACGTCGAACGCCGCCTAGTCCTCTGAATCCCTGGTCCCCATAGGCCTCACCGCCGCTGCCATACCAGCGCAGCGGAAATCCATCACCCTTGGGCTGGCTAAAAATGGCAGATTTAAATTTAAAGTTGCATTCGTTAAGAATTAAATGCGTTCGCAATCGACCTCGAGAGTCTCTCCGCGCTGGGCAGGATTCCTTGGCAGCCGAATGACCGGTGACGCCCATACTCGTGCATCGCAAAGGTAGGGGAACTGCGGTCCAGGAGCGCCACCTTTTGCGTGGCCTCCCACCATTTTAATTGCCGTCCGCAATCAAATGCATCGTAAGCTCTCAATCTCCCCAACCGCCCCGGCCGGCCGGATAGCTAACACCCGCGCGCCGAACCAGCACGGACAGAAATGCGTGAGTATGCCAGTGGATAGGAATAGGGGGAGGTGCCGCGGAAAATATGCCGTTCGGTTACGCGCCTTAAACGGAGAGAGGCGCACTAAACAGGCCTCCTATGCGAAGGGGCGGCTGGCGGAGGAGAACCCCGGATGAAAGATAGTGAGGGTGAGACTGTAAAGGCCCGAGCCAGCGGCGACAGCCCAACTGAGGGCCTAACTGCCGCTCTGAAACCAAATTTCGGAGCTCAATCCCGGAGAAGGGCATCCCAATCGTGACTCAGCATGATCAGGGAGCTACGGTATCGCTGACGATAATCCAGCCTTAGGGCTCATTTCTTATTTGCTCTACTTTAAGGTTTTCGCTCGCGTGTCCTTTCCTTGCATCGTCCCTAACTAATGTTTTTGTCATAGGCATCTTGCTGGAGAGCTCCTTCTATAATGCAACCTTAGTAAAGTCTAATTTAATTTAAAAGGTCTGGCTGTACTTTGTGCAAATGTCGTCAAAGCGTCAGCGCTTGGCGGTGGAGATGGCGACTGCAGACCGGGCGGCGCTGCCGGCAGTGTGTTACCTGCCAAGCATAACGGGAGCCGGCGGTGCTGCATCTCCATCAGAGGAACCGATATCCCTTACAAAACGGCTAAAGTTCAATTTACACGCCAAGCAACGTCTCGGCTCAAGCATCCAGCTGGCCCACGCATCGCTTGGCGACATAGAGTTTGTCGGGAGAAGCGATGGGGAAGAAAACAAAGGAATGCAACATTGCTGCTACGCTCTTGCCGCTTACCGTCCGGGCGACAAAAAGCTGCAGCTAATGCATGTGGCAGGGGATCACCTCTTTCGACTCGATACGAGGTACGCAGCGCTGGGCTCTTGGGAATGCCCCACAACCCTCAGCGCATGTATTCATTCGTGCAGCCGCTTGCTTCTTTCCGGAGTTAGCGCTGGCAGGTTTGGCGTTCCACTAATGTCGATTTATTCGCTCCCACCCGGCGCTTTTCCGTTCCTGTCTTGGTCCTCACCAACTCCGCCTGCCCGACAGTCCGGGGGCTCTGTAGTCCTTTTCTCATCAACAACTTCCCCTTTCTTTCCTCGTCCGCCTGTGATTCGTCTTCCCCCTCATCCGCCCCTCCTTCCGTGCCCTCCGCTTCCGCCGACCCCTCCCCTTCCTCACCTGGCCTGCCGCCCCCCCTCTCAGGCTGCAGGGCCTGATATACGCGCCTACGGGTGCGGGTGCGGATGAGGGCGAAGGGGCGCGAGAGAGGCGGAGGGCGGCGGCTCGCAAGTGGGTCGTGCGCTGACAGGGGCTGACAAGGGGGGCGGGCCAATGGCCCCGGGTGTGACGTCAGGATGACGTCCGGGTGACTCCTATCACAAAAAGGGAGATGTCCTTGGGGGGGTTTGGGGGGAAGAGTGGGTAGTTGGAGTGGGGCTGGAAGGGGAGGGGAAAGGGAAAAACAGGGGTTATGTAGGGCCAGAATACCGCTGGGCGGAGAGGAGCACCTCGAAACGGAGGAAGGAGGAACTCGTATGTCCTCTTGTAAGCTCTTATTTGTCTGCCTGTCTGTCTACCTGTGTATATGTCTGTATGTCTGTCTTTGTATGTGTCTAATAAATTTAGATAAGTTTTGGGGTGTTGCCCATTCTCCAACTTGCACTCGCACCATCCGTCACGCTTGTCCTCGCCGAATCCCAACACACGGACCACCAACGACACAACGCCGCGCAGGCTTGTGGATGAGTTCGGTTCCACTCGCCGTCGCCGCCAGATGACGGCTCGTGAGGCTGGTGTGGTGGTGGCGGACAAGATCAGCGGGGGGGACGCGGTGCAGGAGCTGCTGGGGAATGTGGCCGCCCGGGGGCAGGAGGGCGGCATGACTAAGGAGGAGGTGCGTGTGTGTCTGTCTGTGTGTATGCCTGATGTATGCATGTATGTATCTCTATCTGTGTCCACCTATGTGTGTATGTGTGCGCGGGGGTGCCTCTACCCCCATAAACGTTGTAACCCCAAAATTACCCCCCACCCACAGCCCCTGGTCCTCCCCCCTCCCCCCCCACCATCAGGTTTTCCGCAAGGCCTTTGCGCAGCGCACCGTCCCCCCGCACAACCCCGCCGCCACCAACGCCGCGGACGCCTACCCCCTGAACCTGCTACTGGGCAGGCCCGGCGGCGAGGCGGCGGCGGCGGAGGACGGGGCCTCCCTGGTGGGCGACCTCCACGTCTCGCAAATACACCAGTTGGCAGAGGACGAGGAGGTGGGCGGCAGCGAGTGAGCGGGTCTGTCTGTCTGTCTGCTTGTCTGTCTGTCTGTCTAGGTTTAGTTGCTCCGCTGCATTCACTAACTCCTGCCCCCTCGGTTGGTCGCCTAACAAACAGGAGCTGGATAAGGCCCGCGCGAAGGAGCTGGTAGGCGGTGGGGAGGTGCAAGCCTGGGGCAGGGTTCTGGTGGGATTTTAGGAACTGTGGGGATCTCATACATACATACATACATACATACATACATACATACATACATACATACATACATACATACATACATATACATGCGTACGTCTTCCAAGTAACTCCCTTCCGCTATTTTCCTGACTGGATGCGCCAGAGTGCAGTTTGCGCAACATCACGAAAAGAATCTTTGTGGCTGTTCACGATCCTCCGCCATTTCTCCTACCTGCTTTCGAAAGGTGATTTCCTCCACCTCCACCTCCACCCCAAGAAACCTCCTCCCCTTCCACCTCCCCCCCCAGGACCCAACAACCCCACCACACCTCCACCACACCACACCACACACACACACCCTCTCTCACTCGCAGCCCTCTCACCCAGGTCATACACGCCCCAAACCCCACCCGGCCCCTCAGGTGCACCCCTACGTGCTCAGCCGACTGGGAGCCCTGCGGGCCCTCAAGAACCAGGACACGGCGGACTGCCAGGCGCGAGCTCGCCACCGGGCCAGGTACCTGGCCTTGCTGGCGGCGCTGCTGCGACTGCTGGTGGGTACTTTGTGGGGCGAGGGGGAAAGGGGAGGGGGAAAGGGGGGGGAGCAAAGAGATACCTGTACGATGTTCAGATAAGCCGTGGAAAGGCTGCGAACGGCGCCCGTTGTTTCTTCTCGAGGGTGCGGGGCGAAGGTGTGTGAGGGGAGGAGGGGGGTTGGGGGGAAGGGGGAAGAGAGGGGGGTTGGAGAGGGGGGGGATAGGGGGAGGGGGGGGAGAACAAAAGGGAGAGTGGACGTTAAAAAGTCGCAATGGCGCGGCCCGGTGATACGCGTATTTCCACCTTTCTGGCGCTGTTCTTGGTTTTCATCTCCCCCCCCCCTAAATACACCAAATCCCATACACTTGCAACCGTACCAGTCTCGGCCCGTGCTCAGCGTCAAGGGCGAGGGCATCATGGGGTTGTCTCGGGAGCTAAGACTTCGCGAGTCGCTTACAGAGTTCGTTTTGGAGAGGTTCTACGTACGGACGTGGGTGCGGGGGCCGGGGGAGGGGAAGGGGAGCTGGGGTTTGTTGGAGGGAGATTCGTTGAATACGGAAGGGAAAAAATCCGTGACCAGATTTGCTCTCTGTTGCTCCTGGGGGGAAAAGATGGGCTGAGTATTGCAAAAGTGCGTCTTTGGACATTCTCCAAGGTCCCTCCCCCCCCCTCTCGTGATACACGCACACATACACGCACACATACACATACACGCACACATACACGCACACATACACACAAACGCACACGCACACATACACACACAAGTCAATACGCTCTCCCTAACCCGTAGGCAGGATGTGCTACGAGGTGTGCGGTACGAGCGACCCGACGCGCAAAAGCAGTTGCTGTTGTCGTACATTCTCGCGGTGGCCGTTGTGGCGGAGGACGGCTTCCTGGACAAGCCGCAGTTTGAGGACCTCCGAGAGGCGCTGAAGGTGTGTACGACACCGTACGGACCATGTGGTTGGGGATAGTCATGATCCCAAATGTAATGTTAACCTCCATCCCCCTCTTCTTCTCGTTGCCGGTCCCATTGGGGCTTTACTTCCAGAGCCACGGGTCGATGACTTGATCGCTTAGGACTTTTGACGCCTTCCGGCATCTCATTTCTGAATTTCTCTCATACTTTCAGCAATTGTTGCTAAGTAATAATATTTATTTCAGTACGATGTTTATTTACAAGATTTTATACTTTCCCCTTTACCCCTCCCCCTCCCCTCCCTTCCCCGCTGCTGCTGCCGCTGCTGCTTCAGCTGGATGCCGCCAAGTTGGCTGCTGCCCTTCAGGAGCTGGGCTGTGTAACCCGGAGCGTCAAGCTGGTGGTGAGGGGGGCCTTGGGGCCGGGGGGGTGGAGGGGTGTTTGGGGGTCCGCTCCTTAGCGTAGAGCACATCCCGGGTTGGTTTGTACGTTTGTATGTATGCAGGTGGGTATGTATGTATGTATGTATTTCACCACTGTCACTCCTGTTGGGAGGTGATGAGGATGATGGGGGCAGCAACTGCTGCTGATACGGACTCCCGTTGCTGCTGCGGACTTCTGCTGGTCTTTTTTCCAATACCCATTCGTACTCCCTTTTTTTACCCCTCCCTCCCCCGCAACCCCCCTTCCCCACACGCGTACACACACGCGCGTACAAATACATACATACTTACTTACTTACTTGCACAGGTTGAACGTGACAACATTCCGCGGGAGATCTCCACGTACACGGCTTCTCTTCTCCGACAGGGCCTGCAGGGCGGTATCGCCAAGACGCTGGAGGAGAGCTTCCCGGTCATTAAGACCGCACGGGGCAAGGGCAAGGGCGGGAAATGATGCGGCCAGTAGCTGCGAGGGAAAGGGTACGAGAAGATTATGATGTTGGGTGATGATGATGATGATGATGTTGGGTGATGATGATGATGATGGAAATGGGGGAGTGGGAGAACGCGGGAGGAGGAGGTCGAGGTGGGGGGGGTTGGGACGTTACATGTGTTTTTTCTGTTAGTGCGAGGGTCGTGAGGGCGGCCGAGGAGGTGGTAGGGGTACGACCTGGCGCCAGTGACGGGAGGGGAGTAGTAGTAGGAGGGGAGTGTTTGTGGAAGGTGGGTACGTGAGTGTACGAATGGCGGGCGGGACTTGTTGGAGATGGAAGTGTTTTAATTTGGTTGCTCGCGGCCTTTGCTCTCTTTTTCTCTCTTTCTTTTATTTCTCTCTGCAAGTACCGCGGCTGCTTCTAAAAGACTGGCGACACAATCGCAGTGATGAACTGCTGGGGAGCGCCACCGGTGGATCGGATGATCTTGCTTCTAGCATGAGAACACGAGGCAAAATGGGTACAGTTCAGCTTGGGTGACCTCCGGTCTGCGTTCCGTTCTGTCAGCATGGGGGGGAGTTGGAGTCCGCTTGCGGACGTGTAGCATTCCGCAGGCACCCTTTCCCTGCCAACCCTGCTTTCCGTTCGGCAGGTTCTCGACCGCGTGCACCACTTGAGCTAACGAGAACGTATGCCACGTGTATACGGACAAAACCTCGCTGTGCGCATGAAGCTAGCACTCGCAGGGTGGTGCGCCACATGCCACATACTGGTTAAGAGCCCAAATCATTACCATTACCGCCAACAGCAGTACGACATAGTTCGGTCACATTTCCCAACACCCAACAGTGATATATATACGCACGCACGCACTCATACAGTTTATTTCTATTTCACGACCCATCCATCCATCTACTTAGTTATCGGAATAAATAATATAGCGGCGTCAAAAGCATTCTCTCCAAAACCCCCACCAACATAACAGTCGGCTCACTCCTCCGTCCTTTAGCCCCCTCTCCAGTGTAATATGATAATCACTACGGTAGGAGTCATTGAATGCCAATGAATGAAGCAATCACACCCCCACTCCCAGCTTCCCCTTTTCAGCCCCCATGCATGGGACCTCAGCAGCAGTCCGCCCGACACTTCTCCCTCCCTTCCCTGGACTCACTTTTCCCCCAAAATAAAACCGTGCGTCCACCCCCGTCCTTGCCACGCCGCCTTCCTACACACACACCTCTCCTCCCAACACCTCCCCTCTCCCAACCTGAACCCATCTCCACCTACTGAAACTGAATCACGACAAGCAGCCATCAGCGCCTTTTCTACCTCTCTACCCTACGACCCGGCCCCCAAAAAAACAACCCTAAAACGGCCCCCGCTATTCGTCACATCACTCCCCCTCTCCCTCCCCTTCCTAGGGGGGAGGGGTTGGCCGGCCGGTTGTCCTCCTCACGCGCACTCCAGGGGCTCCAGCCCCGCAAACGACTTTCGGTTGTACCACATAACCACCTTGGAGATCTTGGGCGCCGGCAGCCCCGCGTACTTGGCAGTCTGCTTGCAGCTGAACTGCTTGTCAGATGCGCCGTTGCGGCCCGACTCCGGGGAGTGCGAAATCACCACCTCCGAGGGCGCATTATCCGGGCTGCAGGGGCCCCGGGGGAGCCAAAAAACAAATTTGGCAATTTGGGTGTGTGCGGATGGATTTCGGAGAGCGGGGATTGGGAGGCGGAAGTGGGTGAGGTGGCGACAGCTGCACCTAGCACGCAGAACGACCACACGGGCCGGGTCGGGTCGGTGGAATCGGGTCGGAGAGGGCCTTCCTCCTGGCCCCCTCACCTGCTGGCCCCTTTCCCCTCTTTTCCCACCCAATCCATCACGTTCCCATTCTCCCATTCCCCACATGTACACAAGTACACAGACAGGCGTACTCACCGGTTGCACATCACCACCAGCACCGCCTGCCGCGCCTCCGCGCCCTCGGGGTTCTTGATGGTGGCCGCCCGCCACTTGAACCCCGCCACCCCCAGACTTCCCTCGCACTCCGCTGCGAGAGGGGAGCGGGGAAGAAACAACCCACACATATATATGTATATAAGCTGAATTACGTACATACATACATACAAGGCAGGTGGCTGGCAGAAGTTAAGGCCTGACTTCTGCTCCCGGAGGTTCCGGGTTCGAATCCGCCTGCCGATCCCCCGGTGTGTGAGGGGTGTTGAATTGGGAGGTGGCCCCCCATCTTGTGGACGGTGTAGGATTTTATCAACTTGCGAGCTGGCCAGGAACTAAGTTGTGGCGCCGTTGATCCGCTAGATTTGGTTGGATGCTGGTGGTGAGTTGCCGAACTCAACGAATACATTCTGAAGTCGGATGGGGTGAATGGATTAGGGTGCCCCTCTCGCAGGGGAGAGCAGGGAACTGCCTCGGGAAAGGGGGCCGCTGGTGGAGCTATGCCACCCTGTAACAACATACAGAGAACCTCTGGAGGGGTGCTCAGCTTCAGCACTATTCGTGAGCGGATGGGGGAGAGTGTATTGCTGGACAGGCGCAGCGATAAGAGTTGCGGGTGCCTTTATATCGACGCTGTATGGTCATAGCGTGGGGAGATTGTCGTGGGGAACAGCGGCGCCTCGCTAGAGGAGAGGGTATAGGGAAGCCCCTTAGACTGCTCCTGTCGCTAAACGGCCCGTCATAGCCCAAGCTGTTACGCGCAAGCGTACCTTTCCGCTGAGTCTTGAGCTCCAATCGCCCAAAAATAAAGGTATCGGCCGTGTCACCCGAGTACTCTATGGATAGCGTTTTGCTGCGTTCAGGGATAAAACGTTAAGAGTGCGAACGTATGCACACGGTTACCTGGGTTTGCACTTACTTGCTGCAGATAAGACGCACCGATCCAATGAAAGGCTCCCCAAATGACCAAGAGTCCTCAATATAGCCGACTTCGACTCCGGTCAGGAAACCATTCTTGCATTCGACCACACGCCTGGCGCCCTCATGAAAACCAATTAATGCAAGTGGCTCTACACGTGTCCGTGATGAATATTATCAGCGGTTGGTTATGCATGTAATCGGCCCCTCACGATCAGACATACCCGCTACTTCAGCTGCAGAGGCGCTGAGCGCGAAAAAGATAAGCGAGATTGCCAGACGATGCAGCATTACAGACGGCCGGTGACAACGAAAGTGAACTAAACTATGCTTTAGAGCTGCAGAAGCACCAGCTTACGACTGCCTTTACTACAGATTGAAAAGTTGTGCCGCCTATCGGTATGTGATCTAGAAAACGATAGAACCAATCCTGTAGGTTGAAGCTCTACAGAGTTAAGGATCGCGCACTGCGGACCGATGGGGGGTGGACAAAAACAGAAGTTCACCTAAATGCATCGTATTGTCCTTATAATTTGACCCAATCAATACAAGCTATTAACAGCACTTTTGCCTATTCCACTGTCAAAAATAAGGCCCATGCATGCTTTGCACAGCTTGTTCAGGCTTCATTTCAATTGTATATGCTTACCTGCCTAAATACTATGCATTAGGTCATGGAATGGAACGAACAAATGTAAGTGTCCATCCCCCATGTTATTACCAGCGCGTTCATTTGAGCGTGAACGTTACTTCAGGATTATATGACCTCCAATTAGTCAACTTGAAAATATAACTATCTAGCTTCTAACCTTGTGAACAAGGTATTCAGTCCTTCGGCGCTTATACCTTGTCAACCGGCATGAGATTTTGTTAACCTTTAGGTAGCATAAGGAAAAATGTTGCATCTTCATATGTTCTGGAACTTGCTAGATGACTTTGCCGTTGGGGAGCGCCTGACCGTCGGCATGCGAAATGCTGTGAGCATCCTTTCGGCGATGCGTCTTGGGGTGATCAAAGGGATGCCTTAGGATTTACCAAAGCAACTAAGCCCCTCTCACCAACGTAATTATTCCTTTCCCCTGGCCGGTTGCAGAACCCATTTGACTAGGCACGGACTGGCACCGGAGCAGCGGCGCGGAGAGTGAACCCACCAGATATGGTTATCGATATCTACAAATTACCATTAGCATAGCGCAAAATTCCAACTCCATTTCCTACCAACGTCGTCGCCAGTTTGCATTTTAGTTAGCAAGTCGCCATGGCGACCACGTTAATGGGTGACACCATCGCCGCTGATGTCTGGATGCGCGGCCTGCGCGATGGCGATGCGGCCGTGTGGAGTAGGCCCGTGCGCTCCCCACGCCTGGACGCCGCCTACGCGGCGGTGCACGGTGGCACCGGCCAACCGTTCCCAGACGACCCCCTCCTGCAGCAGCAGCTACAGCCCTACCGAGGCGGCAGCAGCAGCCGGGAGAACTCCCCAAAACTCAAACGGTGAGCCCCACCTCACTCCACCTCGCTCCACCTTAAGGCTATTCCTAAGGACCGCTTCTCCCTCGCCGTTCTTCCTCTCTGGCCCCGCAGCCCATCACCTCCTGTACGGCACACCTCCTGCTTCCCCCGAAGGAAGCCCTCGTCCCCATCCTCTCTCTTCTCTCTCCTCTCTTCCTACCTACCTACATACACACCTGCTTACTCCTCGCCTGCTGTTTACGGTTTGTCTGTCTGTCTGTCTGTCTGTCTGCCTTTCCGATGTCTCCCCCCCTGCAGTAACAACAGCGGCAAGCTGCAGGGCGGAGTGGAGGCGGAGGGGGACCTCCGGGCGGTGGGGCTGTGTCAGAAGCCGTCANG
>NW_003307553.1:1415592-1416997 GCF_000143455.1 Volvox carteri f. nagariensis | reverse complement strand
GAGAGAGAGGGAGGGAATGAGAGGGAGACAGAGAGGGAGAGGGAGAGGGAGAGGGAGAGGGAGAGGGAGAGGGAGGGAAGGAGGAAATAAATTAGGGTTTCGCAAGCTGGATGCTGGGGGAAATGGTGGTGAGAGGTTGGGGTTTTCGGGGCTCAGGCCCTCCTGGCTGAGGAAGGCTTAGGGTGTGTGAGACACAGTGTACGGCAGAGGAACCGGGAACCCCCGGAGGAGCAACCTCTCCCTCTCTACCCCACCCGCTCCCCCGGCTCTTGTCGTACTCGCCAACCCAACTCGGCCCAGAGCTTCCTTCGCCCGGCCCTCCAGACTCCTCTTCCCCTACCCCTACCCTCCCGCACTGTACTGCACATCGCACAGGTTCATCCAGTCGTACATGTGTTCTTTGTCGTACTTTTTCAGTTTGTGGCCCGGTCCCCTCCAATGGGAGCTCTCCCGCCTCATGTCGGGTCACATCCTGGCGCGGCGGGAGGTGGCACTAACCCGGGGGCGACCGCCGGACAGGTTGTACTTTGTCGTACAGGGCAGGGTGAGTGGAGCTCCGGAGTGCGGGGTGGGGTTGTCCATTTGTGTGTGTGTGTGTGTGCGTGTGTGTACGTGTGTGTGTGCAGGAGGGGACGAGCCTTGTTCTTTTGTTGGGCAAATCACGAACCCGCCTAGCCCGACGTGAAAACGGAGCGAGGGTGATGTATCCACATGTGCAGGAAACGTTCAGTTCATTGGGCCCTCTCCTGCCGTCTGTCGGGGTTCGGGTGGTGCTGGGAGGTTGGCGGGATGTGGGAAGAGGGCGGTTGGGGGGCGGGTCAGGAGGGGCACAGCTTGTGTGTATGTGTGTATGTGTGTATGTGTGAATTTGTGTGTGAGTATGTGTGAGTATGTGTGAGTATGTGTGAGTATGTGTGAGTATGTGTGAGTATGTGTGAGTATGTGTGAGTATGTGTGAGTATGTGTGTATATGTGTGCCACTGGCTGGTGTGTATTGGTTGGGTCACGTCTGCCTCTATAGCGCGGTGGGATTATTGCCGTACACAATTGTTTAAAAACTTCTTTACCTATTTCTGTTTCCGTACTTTCGTCCCGGATCTTAAACACAGGGATTACACCTTTCCGTTCCTCACGGGGGTCATCTCCCGCCGTACCTTGAAAACCTTATTTCCCCTTCCCCTCATTTTCATGTCCTCCCCCTCCCCTGCCCCCTCCCCTGCCCCTCCCCCTCCCCCTCCCCTGCCCCTGCCCCTCCCCCTCCCCTGCCCCTCCCCCTCCCCTGCCCCCTCCCCTGCCCCTGCCCCTCCCCCTCCCCTGCCCCTGCCCCTCCCCGTCCCCTGCCCCTCCCCCTCCCCTGCCCCCTCCCCTGCCCCTGCCCCTCCCCCTCCCCTGCCCCTCCCCCTCC
>NW_003307553.1:1409714-1413968 GCF_000143455.1 Volvox carteri f. nagariensis | reverse complement strand
GAGTAGGGGAGGGGAGGGAAGGGGAGGGGAGGGGAGGGGAGGGGAGGGGAGGGGAGGGGAGGGGAGGAAAACACCCAGATGCTGAATTGAATTGTTACAGGGTGGGAGGCTTCTGGGCCATTTGAACACATTGTCATTTCTACGATTTATCATGCCATACAGCACCATCTACCATTACAACACTGTACTACGCCATATGAACTGGAAGTCCAAGGTGGTTGATCCTGCCATCTATAGGATCCCTCCTCATCCATTCACCCAAACATCCGCAGAGACAGAGGGTACAGAAATCGCCACCCATCCAGCGTGCGAATCTCGACCTATTAACCGTGATCTCAACTCCACATCTCAACAGCTAGCCATAATCTCACGCTCCCGACAATGTCGGGGACCTTCCCAGGAATCGATCCCAGGATCTTTATCTGTATATGACAGTAGTGTCAACTAGACAGACATGTGGGTGGAGGTGGGATATAGTTACTCCGTTTTCACCCACCAACCCCCCCTGCTCTCGAGGTCGCCTCCTTCAGTTAGCCTACTGGTCAGTTCTGCTTCTTGTACACTACTGCTTCCGTGAAGTAGCAGCTGTCTCTGACACCATTGCCCTCCTCTTCTGGCATGTGGACTAGTCAGTGGTTCGTCTTTTACCCCCCCCTCCTCTCCCCCCCTCCTCTCCCCCCCTCCTCTCCCCCCCTCCTCTCCCCCCCTCCTCTCCCCCCCCTTCCAGGGTGCCTCAGCCCAGCACACGACCGTGGTGGTGTCCTCCTCCTCCGCCATGCTGCTGTCCCTCTCCCGACCCGACTTCTCCAGAGCATTCAAGGAGGTGCTGGATATACGGCAGGTATGTGTGTATGTATGTATGTATGTGGGGACACTCGGGGCATTACTCGGTCATACATACGTACACACATACATACATACATACATACATACATACATACATACATACATACACACATACATACATACATACATACATACACCGCTCCACCCCACCTCTTTTACAGCTGGGGGGCCCCATTCCCCTGTGGGCCCTATCTCAATGTGCTCGTGGGATGTCGGTGATGTGCGATGTTGCACCCGCCTTGCGCACTCTCAAAGCATACGTAATAGCCTGACACCCTCTTTTAACCCCTCCCCTCCCTCTCCCCCCTCCCCCTCCCCCCTTACTCCCCTCTTAAGGCTGAGCGGCTGATGTATCTGCGACTGCACCCGCTCATGTCCGGACTGGAGCTCCGAGACCTGGAGGCGGCCAGTGAGGTGCTGGGGCTGGCTTTCTTTCCGCCCGGTAGGGGTGGGGCGTGCGTGTGTCTGCGGGGAGGGTGGGGGGGGAGACCCTACTAGGGGCCTGTTACGTGGGGGGCAGAGGAGGGCAGGGGGCGGGAAGGCGGGCTCTTGATCGCTACTAACTCCTTGCGCACAATCCCCCTCCCACACACACCCTCACACACGTCCCCCCTTCAGGCACCCGGTTATGGCCTCTGGAGGAGAAGGACAGATGTCTGTACTTCCTGGCGGAGGGGCAGGCCAAGGTCAAGAAGGGGGGAGCGGGGGCGGCGGCGGCGGCGGCGGCAGCCGCAGCGGCCGCAGCAGCGGCGGCAGCGCACGACGACGGCAACGCCGCCAGCACCGCTAGGTATGGCTGAGCTGCTACTGCTACTGCTGGTGTTGCTACTGCTACTGTGCTGCCGCTGCTAGGTGTTTGTGCGTGTTGCCGGCCCGTCATGTGCTCTCCGCCTCACACCCTACCTGCGCTGTACGGCCGTAATGTACTGATGCCTGTCCTGCCTTTGTACGTTCCAACTCATTGCAGCCTGAGCATGTACGACAGATTCACCATCTCGATGCTGGGTCCCGGCGACATCTTCGGACTGCCGTCGACAGAACAGGCGCTGGCGTTACAGCTGCAGCAGTCAATTGCGGCCGCCAACTCCAGCGGTGGCGGTGGCGGCGGCAGTTTGTTCGGGGGTGGGCCCGGCGGCGCCGCCGCCGCCGCGGAGGTGTCGTACAATCCCACGTGTACGGCAGGCCTATCGCTGGGCTCCCCCGGCGGCGGCGCCGGCAGCGCTGGTGGTGGTGGCGGCGGCGGCGGCAGTAGCTCCCACACAGCGACTGCCAATGTCATCATTGAGAGCTACACCCAAGTCAAGGTGTACACCGTCAAGTACAGCGATTATCTACGGCTTCCAGCGTCCGTACAGCAAGTACTGCAGGTACGGCACGTCCGCGTACGTGAAAGCCTGCAGGGCTGTACGTTAACTCCGGTGTCCTCCATCTCCTCCTTCTCTTCCCTCCACTCCTACACCCTCCCACGAGGCCCACGAAGCCTCTGGAGCGGTACGGCTGTCAAAACCAGTCGAAACCTCCTTTCCCACCTGCCGACCATCTGACCTGAATTCCCAGGCTCCACAGGCCCTGGCCTTCTTCTTTCCCTACCCCCTCCTCACTCCCATCCTCACTGAGCTGCTCGGAACCACAAGAGCACCTTTGAAGCCCTTTCAGAGGACCTTTCTGCCCTTCCTTTGACGTACTTTGACGTACCTGTCTCCCCCGCCTCCCCCCCTTTTCTCAGGCCGCCAACGCCTTCCGCTGGTCGTACTACGAGGGCCGCATCCTGGGGCTGGCGCGCATGGAGCACCGACGGAGGGACGCGCGGCGGGAGCAGCTCCGCCGCCACCAGAACAACGCCGCCAGGGGGGCCCGGGGGGCAGGTGACGGACCGACCCACTCCGCCGCCGCGGCGGCGGCACTGGACCTGGCGGAGCGGGACAAACAGCTCCTCAACACAATACCCATACTCTCCGCCAGCGTCGCGGTCGTCGGCGGCCGGGCGAACGGGATGGAGCAACACGCCGCCAACGCGCGGCGAGCCGTGCAGGCGGCAGCGGCGGCGCAGCAGCAGGAACGCGCGAAGATGCGGCACCGCCGCGGCGGCGGTGGGCTGTCGGACGCGGAAGGTGATCCAGATGCGCTACTGCCCGGTGGCGGCGCGGGATTGCCATCATGGGCGCTGCCGCCAGGCGGAGGCGGTACCGGGCGGCTTGGCGGCGGCGGCACGGCGTCGTACACGAACCTTGGGACACCGCCTGCCACTGAGTCAGGCGCGGTGACGGCGCCCCAGGCGAGTACGGCCGGCGGCGCCGGCAGGGGCAAGCGAAGGTCGACGACGGGCAAGTCAGGCGGCGGCGGCGGCGGTGGCGGTGCGCTTCAGAAGGGCCGTCCGACGACAGCGGATACGGTGGCGTCGGCGGCAGGTAACGCCAGCGTCGCCGGGAGCATCGCCGGCGGCCATGCGGCTGGCGGCGGTGGCGGCGCCGCCACCACCGTCGCCGGAAGCAGCAGCAGCCTGAACCCGCTGCTTTATAAATCCGCCCATGCTAAGGCACTCCTTGCCGTACAGGCAGCGCAGCTGTCCCGTGTACTTGAGGCCGAGCAACGGAACTACTACGCGAACAGACAGCCGGTGCTGCACGACACTGCCGCCGCCGCGGCTGACGGCAGCGGCGACGACGTGCCGTACGCGTACGATGGCGACGCCAGCGATGACGATGACGACGACGATTACGATGATGACGACGGGCCACCTCCCTGGAACGGGGCGTACAGCATGTGGGTACGGGATCGTACGGAACCGTTAAAGGATTTGGTTAATCGCTATGAGCACGGGAAACCCCTTCCCCCTTGCCTCCCCTCCTTCCCAACCCATATGGTAACGCCAGCTTCGGGATTGAGCTCATACCCCCTAGATCCCCCCCCCTTCTCCCCTTCTTCCCTAAAACCCTAACACTTCTCCCGTCCCCTCCCTTCAACCCCGTTGCCGTACCGCCGCAGCTCCAACACCACTCGGGCAAGTCGTACCAGTCGTACCAGCAGCAGCGACGGCGCCGCCACCCACCGCCACCACGCCCGGAAGCCCCCTCCTGGATCTGGCCCTCACGTCCGCCGCCGCCACCACCACCACCCGGCCTCCCCCCCAACCGCCGGCTCCCCACCCCACACCGCGCAGTACTCCCACACCCGCGCAGGCGGGGCGGAGTCCTACCCGTCCAGATGGGAGCCCCGCATACCCATACAGCCAACGCTAAGCCTCCTGCCGCCGACCGCCAAGGCTTTTCCCAAGGTGCAGACGTACCGCCGCCGCCGCCGCAGCGGCGACGGCAGCGGCGGCGACGGCGGTGGCGGCGACGGCGGTGGCGGCGGCGGCGGCGCTACCTTCCGGGGCCCTCAGTCGTCGTCCCCGTCCCACTCCCCCCC
>NW_003307553.1:1388807-1409440 GCF_000143455.1 Volvox carteri f. nagariensis | reverse complement strand
CATCCCCCCACGCACCGCTCCTTGGTCTCCACCCTCCCAACCTCCCCGCTGCTCCTTCAAACAATGAGGTCCCCACGCCCTGCGCCCACCGCTACAGCCACCGCTACCTCTCCGCAGCCCAATTATAATAGCGACCGTCGTGGGTTCCTCCGCCCCTCCGCGGGCCCTACTGCTACTGCTACTGCGATGAAGGCGGCGGCGGTGGGTTTGACTCCCGATTCGGAGGTTGTGGAGACGGAGGAGCCCCGCAGCCTGGTGGTGGCGCAGACCCCCCGTCAGCGGCACATGCTCATGTTTAGAAACGCACAGGCGATGGTGACGGCGGCGGCAAACTCCCGGTCCTGGGTCAGGCCAGGTACGGATGGTGGAGTGAGGGGATGGAGGAGCGTGGGCTGAAGCCAGGGGGGGAATGGCCGTGTGTATGTGTGTTGATGTTGATGTTGTTACAGGGTGGCATAGCTCCACCAGCGGCCCCCTTTCCCGAGGCAGTTCCCTGCTCTCCCCTGCTAGAGGGGCACCCTAATCCGTCACCCCATCCGACTTCAGAGTGTACTCTTTGAGTTTGGCAACTCACCACCAGCATCCAACCAAATCTAGCGGGTCAACGGCGCGTCAACTTAGTGTGTGTGTGCGTGTTGTGTGTATGTGTAGGATTACCGGAAGCCATCCACTTACCGCTACCCGCTACCCAACCGGCTGGTGAGAGAGTAACTAGAAATGCCCCACTGGCTATCTGTCCTTTGCCGTACATCTCCTCTCTGACACCCTCTCCCACCTTCCTCCCGCCTTCCCCCCACCTTCCCCCGCACCAATACACACACGTGCACTGACATGAATACACGCACACTCGCACAGCTCGGCAACCCCGACCCAGCTACGCGCGGCCTACTCGCCCTAGTTATCACGAGGGTAGCGGAAGCGGACTGAGTGCGTCAGACGGCGGCGGCGGGGGAGGCGGCGGCGGCGCCAGCAGCGGCGGCGACCGACGAAGGTCTCCGCTCCGCGGCATCATCTCCGCCGGCGCTGTTGGCGGCGGCCGCGGCCTCCCATCCCCTCTGTCCCCCGCTGCACGCGCTGCCGTAACACTGTACGACACCACCGGCGCGCCGTTGTCCGCCAGGTGCAACTCTGGCGGCAGACTGCCGCCAGCTCGTCCGGATGACCGGTTGTCTCGGTACGGCTCCATTGGACGAGCTAGCAGCGCCGGTGCCAGCGGCGCCCGCAACCTTAGCGCGGGAGGGGCTAGCGGAGGCCGCATCCGCAGCGCCGGCGGCGCCGGCGGCGGCGGCATCGCCGTCACATCAAGCCCTGCTGATGGCGGCGTGGTATTGCCGCTGCTTCCGGGCGAACTGGCGTTGCCGAAACCTGGCTTTGGCCGCCCCGCCGGCGCCAGCAGCCATACTGGCAGCTCCGCCGACGCCGCCTCCCTGGCGCTGTCGGAGCTCAGCTTCGCGCACCTCGGGGTTCAGGAAGTGGACGACGAGGACGACAGCAGCAGCAGCGGCGGCGGCGGCGGCGCTGGCAGTAGCAGCAGCAGCAGGAGCGGGTTCGGTGGCGGTGGAGAAGGCGAGGATGACGACGGTAAGAAGGACGAGCAAGGCAGTCGACGGTTCGACGAGTTGGATGATGAGGCGTTATTGGCCCGGGTGCCAGCAGCGCTGTTGGGCAGGAGGGGAGGTAAGGGAATGGGCGGCGGCGCCGCCGCCGCCGCCGCTCCTGCCGCCGTCGCCCCGCAAAGACCGTTATCCGCCAGGGGCAGTCAGACCGTGAAGGACAAGGCGGCGCGGGGCAAGGCAGCGGGAGGTGCTCCCGCGCCGCCTTCGCCGCCACCTCCGCCGGCGTCACCGCCGCCGCCATATGCGTATCAGAAGAAGCCGCTGGCGGGGGGAATCAGCGGCGGCGGTGCAGCGGGGAAAGGGACCGCCGCCGGCGCCGCCGCCGCCGCAGCAGCGGGGCTGCCGTCGGCGGCCGATCAGACAGCGGCGGCGACCAGCAGCGGGACCAGCGGCGGCGGCGGCGAAGCCCTGAACGTTACGATGCGTCGCCGCGGCACGGCTGCCGGTAACCCGGGGGCCGGCGGCGGCGTAGGAGGAGTTGTGACGAATACGGGCACCGCCAGCGGTGCATCGGTGGCGGCGGCGAGTGCCGTCAGTGCCGCGGGGGTGGCGGCCGTGGCGATGCCGTCGGTGCCCTCAGGCGCCACTGCGGCAGCGGGTCCTGCTTCGCTGGGTCTTACAAACGGAGGGCGCCACGGCACTTCGTTGCAAGCCAGCGGCCGCGGCGGCGGCGGCGGCGGCAGCGGCGGACCCCGAGGTCCCATGGACACGGAGTTTCCCTTGGTACGTGAAGTCTCTTTCTGCCGTACTCCCTGCTTGAAGGGGATGGATTGGATGACAAGGCCTGGAACTAGAGACACACCCGTGTGTATGTATGTACGTTTGTATGCGCGTATATGTGTGGTGGTGGGAAGAGGAATGGGGAAGGGAATTTTTACCACGCTCCTTGCTGCGGATTCGACGCCCGGCTAGCTGACTCATGACTGTTGCCGCCGCCGCCGCCGTCACATGCACCAAAGTCTTGTCGTCGCGTGCAACACACACCTGCCCTCTATTGCCGTACAGGATTTGGACGAGAAGCTCCTCCACCACCATCACCACCACCACCACCACCTCCAGAGCCCACCGGCCGCCGCCAGCGGTGGCGGCGGCAACCAGCTGCACCACCACCACCACCCGGGAGCCCCCGCCCACCTACAACCTGCACAACATCACCACCAGCACCACCAACACCACCAACACCACCAGCACCAGCATCAGCACCAGCACGGCCAGCACCATCAGCATCACCTCACACCGTTGACGCCTGCTGGCGGCGGCGCTGCCCGAAGTACGGCCGCCGCCGCCGCCGCCGCGGCTTCGCTGCCGCTGCCGCTGTCGACGTCCGCCACAGCTGCAGGCCCCTCCTCCTCCCTTCAGCAACATCAACAGCAGGCCGCCGCCGCCGCCGCTGCGTCTTCTTCCCCATCATTTCCACCATCACCGTCACCGCCACTACCGCCACCACCACCACAACAACAACCGCCGCAGCCGCCGCAGGTGGGGCTTCCGCCCGCCATCGCGCTGGGCTACGAGTCCCTGGATCCCTTCGCCTGGGCGGCTCTGGCGGCGCAGGTTGGACCCACCATCCGGACGCCCTTCTCCCAGGAGAACATCCTGCCCAAGCCGCAGTGGTAGCGGTGTGCCGTGTAGCGGTGTGACCACCAGATCAGAGTGATGTGATGTGGTGTGTGTGGGGGGGGGCTGGGGGGTGGGGGGGTTATGTGAGAGGGTGTGTGGGTGTGTATCTGAGCGAGGACCTCCGTCCCTCGGCGGATTTCCCCTTCACATGTGAACCGTCACGGGGTTTGATATGTGATGGGTTCGGGAGACGCGTTGTACTCTTGGTTGGGGGGGGGTTGGGGTTCGGGGGAAGTGATGTGTTTGTGTGTGTAGGGGGGGGGGAAGGGTAGCAAAAGGGTGAACACATATCGAAGAGGACCTCCGGAGCCGCAGCGCGCCATGCTGCGACTGCGCATCACATCACAATGCAATGCAGTGGCCCAGACCCACCTTGAAACAGCAGGGTGAGCACGCGGCGTGGCGTATCGGAACACGTTTATATTTCGTAAATTTGTTTGTTGGCGGGCGGTCGTGCATTCATTACGCCTCATTACGCGAGAACTGTTGAACTCCTCGCGGAAGAACTGAGTAGCCGTACAGCCGTACAGTACTGCGTGGGGGGATGGCACTATGGCGACGGGGCCAGAGAGAGGGACAAAGAGAGAGAGAGAGCGCGCTGACGTCGCATGAGGCGTCATTTCCCCCCACCCCTCTTCTCTCTCGCTCCCTCTTTTCACGTTCGCTGATCGTTGGCCATGTTGTGGTGCCCCTCCGGCAGAGCCCCCCGTGGGCATTTCTTGCCTTCACACGAACACTTTGCGGACACCTCCACGGAAGTCATCTGCTGTGGGGGTGGGGCCATTTGTGTTTGTGGGTGTGTTTGTGTGTCCATGTCGCGCGAGGATCAGGTCGTTTTGCATTGTGCAGCGATGCAGCTCTTATCTGAATATCTTTATTTTGGTTACACATTACTGTTATAATGCGCTATTGTCGTTGTCGCCGCTTTCCTTTGAAACTCTGCCCCAAACACAAGCGGGATGGATGGGCGGCCATAGGTATCTGAGGCTTGGAAGGTGCCATGCAAATTGAAATGTTACAAGGGCCAGAGTCTGGGCAGCAAGGTGCAGTGGTAATCACCTCATTAGCATTAGCATTTGAGACAGAGGAGGTTTTGCTGTTCCAGCTCCACGCCTAGCTTGCCGCCGCACGCAGACTGGAAGACCTGGCAAGGGCTTATGTAGTGGCGTTATAGCGACGGCTCTCTTGCCCGCATTTTCCGAATGCGACGATGGCTCCCAAGAGCTGCATCACTGTATCATTCGTCACGCGGTACGACACATATCACCGCATCACCATCTCTCACACCTTTAACCAGCCAAAGAATGGCGGGGTACGGAAAAGCCCCCTCACAACAGGGGGAGGGGGGACTCTTTAACGCAAAAAGATCAGCCATCAAGCTAGAACGCAATTCCACAACATATGGAAGGCCTTTTGCGACACCTAACATTTTGGGAAAGCGCTCCGGGCACTTCCCCGCTTGATGGACTCCTCCGGGGGTCAAGCGGCCGACAGACAACGGCCACAAGTAATGGCGTGTGGTGCAGTGTGGTGACGGTGCGCATATCCCCCTCCATCACTTTCTCTCTCCCTCTTCTTCCCGCCTCAAAACCGATCAACACCCGCTCCCTCGAAACAGCAGCACACGCATGTATGCGTGTATGTAATATGCTTTGAATTCGGCACGGTTTTGTGTAATTTAATTATTAACGTAACAGATGAATGGATGCTTTGTGCAGATTTACTTTTCGACATTAAAAGCATGGCACATTAATAATGACAAGGATGAAGTACACATCCTAACCAACATTTCAGTACATGCGCCCATGCGCTTTTCAACATTCGTGAGCGCTTAAATGATGGCTTAGACTGCCTTTTTCTGATGCTCCGTGAGACCGACCCGCTCAACGGCACTGACTGGCCACCGCTCCAGACTGCATGCCGCCTGCAGTTTGCTGGGTAGTTGCCAAGGCGTCAAGTAACGATGCAAAACCTTGGAGCTGACCCGTGGCTGGCAAACCATCGCCGGGCGCAGGCTGGGTTTGTGTCCCTGCCGACAATGCTGCTGCCGCCGCCTGTAGTCCCGCTATCAATGGCTGCAGCTGTATCGTTCCATGCTGCTGAAGACCGGCCGCCAGGGCCTTGAGCAATTGCACCTGTGGCTGCGGATTTGCGCTGCCTGCCGTCCTCGGCAGCTGCTGTGCCGGTTGCAGCTGCTGCTGTTGTTGTAAGAGCGCCACCAGCATCTGCTGCATCTGCACCTGCGGTAAACTAGTCCCAAGTTTCGCCAGGACCGCACCAGCCCCACCGCCGGACTGCAGAGGTAGTCCCCCCGGTACCCCTGGTGCTGCTTGCACCTGTGATCCGCCCGCCGCCACCCCCATCAAAAGCGCCGGCAGCTGGCTTGCTAGCAAACCGGCCAGGCTGGAAAACGACTGGCTGCTCGGCGGCTGTGTGCCTGCGAGGCCAGAGGGGTTGGCTGCTACTCCTGTGGGTGCTGTCGGCATCCCGTCGTCGGGAGCATTGATAAGCTTGAACACGTGCAGCATGGCCACACCATCCGGGATGTATGGGTAGGCAACAGTGAGCACCTTGGCCACTTGGAGCGGTGTCAACACACTGCAAAAGGGTGGTGGAAGGGATGCAGCGGCAGACGCACAAATGCAAGGACATTGTAATACAACTCATATGCCACTCAACCCATCCTAGTATATCAGACAGGGGGGAACACAAGGACAACCAAGTGTCACGCCTACCCCAAACCCTGTCCGACTGAAATATTGTTTGGCACACCGTCAGTCGCTCTATCTATCATGTGCCGCTCACCTGGTGTAGCAGTCGCTCACCTGACGGGTCAACTGACTATGCGGAAGTGTTGAGTTGACAGTCCTCACCGAGGCAGGAAGGAGACCAACCCAGCGGCAAGCACTAATGTACATAGATGCATACGAAAACAGTCTATATGGCGGCAGCGGAGTCTTGAACTCCGAACACCTAGTAGTCGTGATACTTCAGTGTCTGGCCTGAGCACCCCGCCCGGGTAGCTTATATCTCGGCCTACCTGCCGGAGATTCCCTACCACGTACTAGGATAATGTCGGTGGGGCCCGGGGTCAACCACCCCGGTTACTACACCGGATCCATGACCACATACATGACCACATCCATGACTGGAAAACCCATCCATGACCAAGTCATTCCCCGAGTGATTGCCCATGTCTGTGTGGCCGTGTGGCCGTGTGTGTGTAACGGACCAAATATAATATCTCGCCTGGCTGAAACGCGTTATTGGTACTATATAGCATTCTCTATCGCAAGGTATCTCACCTCTAGCCAACAAAAATCGTATGAGCACAAATGAGCACAAACAACTGCCTCAATTGACCGAGGCCAAAGTCACATCAACGCCTCTCGGGCTAAATTTAATCTCAAAAGGTACCGTGTATCTCAAAAGGTACCGCGTATGATAACTCGAACTCCCAGGCCTTGAGTGTGTAACGGACCAAACATGATATTTCACCCGGCTGAAACACGTTATCGGTACTATATAGCAATCTCTATTGCAAGGTATCTCGCCTGTAGCCAACAAAGATCGTATGAGCACAAACAACTTTGGCTGCCCCAATTGACCAAGCTGAAAGTCACATCAATACCTCTCGGGCTAAATTTCATCTCAAAAGGTGCCGTGTATCTCATAACTGAGTTCTGAGATGACAGCATATGATAACTTGAACACCCAGCTTGTGTTACCAGGTGGGAACTCCCCGCATCGAATCCGGTTGCGAACATATCGCACACCAGGCATGATGCAGCATACTCTTACCCCAAAGGTGGATGCCCGGGTGGGCGAGAAGTCTACCAGCTGAGTAAAGCCAAAGTCCTCCATCTTGTACAGGGACTGACGAAATTCCACAATAACAAAGAAACTCACAATCCTACGGGATCTCAAACAACCTAAAATCCTACGGGATATGCTTCCCCCTAGGGGGGAAGGAATGTAAGAGGGATCAGCTCCCCTTGCATCTTCCTGAGTACTCTTTGCCTGGTGTTACACGTGCAGGCAAATCAATTCGCACCAATGTAACACAAGGCAAAGAGTACTCAGGGAGATGCCAGGGGAGCTGATCCCTCTTACAGCACGTGCATTCCGACTTGCCACAAGCAGGCCGACAAATTTGCTTACATTTCTCTATGAAATACGCAAGCTGCTCGTTTGTACATTTACTTTAGCCAATGCTCGGGGCCTCCGGAGACTTGTGGTGTGCCGCGATGAAGCTCGCGGCTGTGGGGCGGATTGCTGAGGCCGCTGGCGCTTCGGCGATAAACATCACAGACAGCACCGAACTTCACCCAGCTTGCGTTACATTTGCCCGCACGGGCATTCCGACTTGCGGTCTGCTGCACTGTCCATGGGATGGATGCGATTCGCGTGGAGCCCGCAGGAGGTGCTGACGATTCCGCCGGTGCAGGCTTAGCTCCCACACCATCAGCACTGCTGCAACAAAGCACAACTCCCACCGCGTTGACACTACCCATCAATTGTCACACGTGCCGCGCTAGCTACCGGCCTGTACGGATGCAGGGGGGGCCCGCCCTTTTTCCGGCTTCGAGAATACCGATACCCGACTTGTTTCTCGTTAAACTGCATCTTGAGACGCAAGAGCATCTCCTCGCGGAGTTGAAGCTCCTTCTCGCGGAGTTGGAGCACCTTCTCGCGGAGTTGGAGCTCCATCTCGCGCAAGTAAGCCAACTTATCTTTATCCCTGCATGCTGTTTGTTCATCCTCCGTCGCCTCTATCTGCGACTTGACCTTCTGTATTTCCCTGTCGAGAATCTCCATGAGCTTCGCAATCTAACACCAGCGGAGCTGTGTAAGCAGAGCTCAGACTATAATGAATATAGAGCCGTTGCTATATCTACTTTATAAGGACAAAGTTTCTGCTGGCGGAAAAGTGGAAAAGCGGATGCCGTACCTATTGAAATTACAATTCTGTTGTACACCGCTTCTTAAATCTGGTCTGTCAAGTGATTCCTTTCTCGCGAGACTGCCAAATGGCCATTTGGCAGTCCGGAGACGTGTAGCGCCAAGGCTCAGCAGCTACGGGACAGTTGTCTGGATGAGGTTACTGTAGATGTGCAGCCCCGAAAGCACAATGGAAAGCATGAATATAACTGGTGAATGCATCATAAGTGAAGTTTAGGTTAGTTTAGGTGTTTGCCACCTGTATTGGTGCTCCAATCTACAGCTTTGGCTATTATGGCTTCAATGTCCTCTCCATCAAACAAATACCGTACTGCTACGAATTCTTCGCGCCACACCTTTCGTTTTGGGCCACGAAGTGTGTCACAGTGGAAAACGCTCTATGGGGAAAATTATTTGCTTGTCGCGAAACTGTCTGGCACAAATGCGTCGTACGCCGTGTACATGGTGTAGGTAAGCCAGAACTTTATTTGTTATTTGTTTGTGTATCGGGGCGTTTGGTAAACCGCACCTGACTTTGGTGCCGCACCACCGGGCCTGTCTTCTGTTCTTCTGCGTAAACATATAGTAAACGATCTGTCCAGCAGTTTGGGAGCTTTGACGCTGTCGCTCCTTGTTGTGGCTTCCCTGGAGCCCCGCGAAATGTGTGTTCACGTAAACAAATGTGTGCCATAAAAACTGACAGCCCTCGAGAATTGGTGTAACAAAACGAAAAATTCCAGCTACATTTTTGGGGTACCCACGAACGATGTGGCGCGAAGAATTCGTAGCAGTACGGTATCTTCATTACGAAAGAACAAAGCACGTAGCCATGACTCCCAACTCAGTCGAGCACGATATGGGCCAAGAATTGTCGCTAATCGGAACCGCTTCAAGTGAGAAGGAATTCGGAACAGCTTCCATTGGGATAATGGACTTGTGTTATCTTTAAGTATGCCTTGTAGCAACGTTAAAATAGAACTCACCGCCACTCACTGTCGCTAAACTAACATTAGTTATTCCTGGCTGACGTACAGCCGGGAATGGAGGCGGGTGGCCACCGTGAGAAGGAATTGGGCTCGCTTGGAGAGGTGAGTTGGAAGGGAGGGTCGGGGCTGTTATGTGTTTTATGTCGGGCGTCAAAAAGCTGTCGTACTCCGATATGGCTATCGGAGTACGGCAGATTTGTTTTGTGTAGGCAGGCGGGGGTGGGCCACATATGTGCCAGGGTTGTTTTCATTGTGGATTCGTTACCCGTTCCCCTCTTTTTAGTTCCTGATGCTATGGCGGGTGGCTGGGGCTGGTTGGGGGAGGGCGTGTGTGTATGTGTCAGCACTGTCTTTGCAGTGCCTGCTTTTATTCTCATGCTCTCATGCATGTGCAGGAAGTGCAGCCAACCTCGGATAGTGAGGCTGCAGTCCCTACAAACGCGGAGGGGGGTTAAGAAACTTAGGAGAATGCTTAAGAACGATAAGAATGTCTGAAGAACACGGAGGCAGCGGGTGTGCATTCTTAAACATTCTTACACTGGGATTAAGCGGTTTTATGTAAGTATGTCATATAAGTATTTGTTAAAGTAGTCCGCCGTACGTTGCTGTGCAGCTTCAAGGCAAGATTTAGCGTCAGTCAGTCGGGACACAAAGGACTTGGCAAACGTCTTTGCTGCAGGCAAGTTGACGTCCAACTCCCGCCAAACAGGCAAGGCAGGGTTGTATCCATAATCCAGGAAAAACGGACTTGTGCAAGTCGCGCGATTCACAGCATTATTAATCGTGAATTCCGCAGCAGTTAGATATGTGTCCCAGACAGAAGGTGTATGTCCGGCATAATTGTGCAACATATCGCCAAGAGTGCGATTTGTACGTTGTTCTGTCTGTCCATCGGTCTGTGGGTGATAGGCGGTGCTCAGGTTAACACGCATGCCTAACAGATCACCCAGGGTGCCCCAAAATCTGCTGGCAAATTGCGATCCGCGGTCAGTCACAACGTTCTTGGGGACACCATGCAAACACACTATGTTGTCAAAGAACAGATGTGCAGTTTGCTCAGCTGTGCAGGATGATACCGTAGGTGCCAGGTGCACCATTTTCGTGAGTCGGTCTACCATGACCAAAACGGCATCGAATCCTCCCTCAGTTTTGGGCAAAGCTACAACAAAGTCCATGGTAACACTTTCCCAAGGGGGGCCGGCACAGGCAAGGGACACAGGAGGCCGTGGGGCTTACCAGACAGGACTTTATTGCGTTGGCACAGCTCACAGTTCTGGACATAGTTCTCAGCATCCTTAGCCATCCGAGGCCACCAGGATTGACGATGGAGAACCTCGATCAGACGGGTGCAGCCAGGGCGCCCAGCCAGCGGGTCATCATGAAAACATGACAGGAGATCATGACGCAGCAAGTCATCATTCGGAACGACAACTTGCTGAAAAGTACCCTCAGTGCGGATCCAAAGGCCACTGTTACGGGTTAAATGGCCAGTATTGTGGTTATCGGAAAACCAGGGATCCGTGGCATAGGCAGCTCGAAGTTGTTGCACAAGTTCAGAGGGCACAACGGGTGCTGCAGCACGGTCGCGTGTAACGACTGACAGAATGGCTGCATGCAGACAAGGGTGCCCGACTTAAGGCATCAGCAACGTTAAAGATGCCTTGCAGGTATTCCCTTGTGAAGTCAAACCGGCTAAGGTATTCCATCCACCGGGCTTGACGACGATTAAGGGTAGGCCACGCCTTGCAGAAACGTTAGGGGTTTGTGGCCACCATGGTCGGTTTTGAGGGTGAACGGCCGACCCTCCAGATAACACCGCCACTCCTACGAATTAGCCTGGCGGAGACATTCCGACAGTCAGGATTAGCCTGTCAGGGTGTCGAATTGGCCTGGCAGGGACATTCGGACAGACGGAATTGGCCTGCTCGGGGTGTTGAATTAGGGAAGCACGGGAATTGTGCGACCGGGGCAGTCAAAAGAATTGCTCTCCCTGACCATGTGTCCTACCCTCTATCCCCAACGACTTCGCCTAGACTGCTCCATTTCCAACTATCCTGACCCAGATCAGGCAGACCGCGTACCCAAGTAAAGAGAACTGTCAAGTTTTCTGAAAGTCTGGTCTAGCACCGAACGGGTGCTACGAAGCTCTTGACAGAGCCTCTGGCAAAGGGCAGGGACCGCCGAAGGAACCGGCGGTTCAGAACCTGCAGCAACTTTACCGCTAGTAACCCAAAATCCTAGAAAAAGTCAGCAAACAGATTTGCTAAAGTAGTTTACAGACCGGCGGCTGCCACTTCGGGGACGGCCTCTCCGAGAGCGTCAACTATTGTAGCCAGAGGTCCGGTGACCTCCATCCACGCGCCGGTAGAAATAGGGATCTTGATGGTAAAACGTAGGATGTTGCAAATTCCAGGAATGAGAGAGGCCCCGGGAGGAACCGTCTCGATACTAGACTTGTTATATCTTACTAAACCACAACTGGATGGTGGTTGGCTGGAAGACACCAATTGGAAGAGGTGCTTAGGGTTTTTGTTACAGGTAGCTGGCCAGATTTCAGGAATCCAAAATTCTAGGCAGACAGAAGAAAGGGAGGGTGGGTGGGGTTATCAAAAAGCCACACCCGATTTACGCAAAATGATGCAGATCTCTGCTTTCAGTGCAAGTCGTAGCAATGAACCCTTGGTGCGACTGGTGTGGACCAGTCCCAGTAGACCCGTCACCGGCAGCAGCCCCGAGGTGAGGCTAGAGATTTGGTAAAAAGTCCAGAATGTATCGATGCATAAAACGAGACACTGTGCGTACAGGCTGCTACCGTGAGTGTGAACCAAGCTGGGGCGCCCAGCTCCGCAGCGCGCTCTGAAAGGCCGGCAGCGCTACCAAGCACCACGGACCCCATCATGGTAGCCTTCCTTCACTCGCTAGAGGGTCGGCGTGGGGTCCCCCAAATGCCTAGCCCGGCACTGTTATCTGTGTATGAGACCATCTGCCAGCAATGGACCCCGGACAGCTGGCACAAGATTCGGACACAGTCGCACGAGCTGCATAGTTGGCTTGCACAGCATGGGCCCTGGGTGAATCTACTAAACTGTGATCCAGCGTCACTTTTGATGTTTTTCGAGGAACACTGGATCACCGCCCACCCAGGCCGGGTTCGTGTAGATTGCAGGCCTTGCCCTGCAACCTTGCAGGGGGCGATCTCCCACCTGTCAACAGCTTTCAATTTACTAAACCGACGAGGACTGTACGATGCGACAGCATCAACCGGCAATCCGTGCGAGTGTTCAGCCATTCGTGGCTATGGAAAGGGTTATCGGCAAATTCTCACTCGGCAGGGTCACACTGAGCGGGGTGCCGTACCTCTTTCGTACACTAAACTAGTAGATCTAAGTACGTACTTGGAGCAGACCGCTAGCAACACCATCAGTCGGATTTCCTGAATAACACTGCTCCAGGACCGGAGTATTTTCTGTCTGCTGTGGAGCACGAGCATGCATGGGCATGACTGCAGAGAGCTTTGGCTGGACAATCTTCGGGACCCTGATCAAGTTCGGAGCCCATTCAGAGGCCTTCCGCTTCCTATGCCCAGCGTGGACGGGTGAGTCCCTTAAGGGACTCAGGTAGAAGCTTCTACCTGTCGCCTGCAAATCGCGAAGCTAGGGACGAAGATGTATCGAGGAGTCCGATCACCTGGGCAAATGGTGGAGAGAAGCAGTAATCCCGTGATTTGTCCCTTGGGCACTCTTTCGGTGTATCTTTCGACGTGTTCAGTGTAGCAAGTTCCTGTGACCGACTACCTCTTCCGGCCCGTGGACACCGACGGGCGCCGATTCAAGGAAGCCCCGCTTTCAACGGAGGCTTTGGGGTGCCGCCTCAAACAACACTTAAGCAGTAGTGGCCAGTATGGAGGCGAGAGTGTACATAGTTTCCGTCATGGTTGTTTACAGCATGCCTTTAACCAGGGTGTGCCCCCCAGTGAATTATTAGTGAAAGCCCAAATGAAGTCTTTGGGCACCCTATGGTGGTACTTGGATCCAACCCGACACATTCGGGAGCGCAGGGTAGAGACGAGTGATAGTGATAGTGTGGACGAATGAGTGCACCGTGGTGGGTGGGAAAGTTTCAACACGGAACTGGGTGGGAAAGCGGTGCACTCAAATTTGGACTGCCTCCCACTCCAACACTTGGCCTGGCTTCTGCCAAACCATGCGCTCCGACTGCCTAACCGGTACAAATAAATTCTGTAATAGCACGACGCCTATCGCACTCCTCTCCTTACTCTGAACAAACAAACTTCACCACTCCTTGGACCCGTACAACCTTAGCAACCGCCACTACCGTATCCAGTACTTCTGAAATTGGCATAACTGAAGCCAAAGTGCTCGTCCTCCGTACACAACCAAAGTAGCTGGGTGCATGCCAGCAACGAGGGCAGCATGTAAAGTATGTTCCACTGTTTCCCATCCCGAGCTGCCCGCCTCACCACCCCAGCCACCCGTGCACAGTGTGCATCTCCTACTCCCTTCTATATCCCACCAATTCTTCCACCCCTTCTCCTCCCCAGCCACCCGTGCACAGCACACATCTCCTACTCCCTTCTATATCCTACCAATTCTTCCACTCCTTCTCCTGTCCCCCCCCCAACCACCCGGCCTAACGCCTCGAGAAAGCAGAATGGGTGGTCCCGCACATGTATTGGATGAGTTGAGGGACAGGGAAGAGTCCCAAATGTTCTTCTACCAGATGATAATATACACGCACACCTGGTAGTGGGGTGCATGGGGCTGCCTTCGTACTGTCAGGGCCCCTGGCAGGAACAGGTCCTTCCGATGCGGCAGACGCCAAACCTCATGCACCGGCAAGCGACGTAAAAGGGCTACCCACTACCTAGGCCAAACAGGCAATATAATGATACATTCCGGCTTGTCCGAGAGAACTTTGGCCAGCACCCGGCCAGCTTGGGAGAAGGGGGGATTCATGTAGAGAAGTGAGGGTGGGTCCTTTCTAGTGGAGACCCAGGATTGTGTGAAAGCATCCACCGTGCTGCGAAGCAGCAGCCAGGAACCTTGGTGTTGGTGGCATCTGCAAAGCAGTCAACGTCCGGGTTGCGCCCCTGTAACGAGGGGTGGCGTAGAAGCTGTTGATAAACCTCCGGATTCAAGCTCCACTGGGCGACATCCTCCTCCTTGCTGATACGATCTGCCTGCTGCTGAGCTGCTGCTGTTCAGGGAAACCACACCGTCTCAAATTCAGTGTCTGACCGAGCACTAACCCTATATAGCCGCGCCACTTCCTCCAGGCATTGGCCTGCACCTTTCTGTCCCAGAATACAGAAGTGGGCGGGCTGACTATCCGTCTGGTACTGCACTCGCCATCCACGGATCAGTTCTGGTGCCTGCTCTTGCAGCCATTCCAACGCCAACATGGCTGCCCGTAGCTCCCACACCGTGCTACTGAGGCGGCCCTCTGCCAGAAGCTGAATCTCATCCTGGGAGAAGGGCACCCGCATGACTGTCTCTCCGAGCTCACCGTTGGGTAAAAGTGCTGCATATGCCTTCTCCGAGGTGTCACCCGCAATCTGTAACTGAACAGCCGCTTCATTTCTCCACCATGCCCTCCCATTCCTAGTATGTAGAATCTCAAGAAAAGTTCCCGCTGCCTCCAGGACATGCTGGGGTTGACCTATCGCCTCCTCCCAGGAGCACTTGCCCTGCAGAGCCCTTCCGACCATCTTACTATGCAAGGGGGCCAGGGACACCGCTAAACTCATGGCCATAATCTTACCCGCCAAGCGGGCCACCTGGCACATGGTTAGTGGTGTAGCGGCTCTGAGTTCCGCTACAAAGGCCTCCAGCGCCTCCACCTTATCATCGGGAACCTCAAAGGTCTGCCTGGAGGCATCCACTATTAAGCCAAGGAAGCACAGGCGTGCACTGGGATGAGGCGGCATTTCTTAAAACTCAAAGTAAAACCTAGGGCTACCAATATCATAACCACCGTTCTGCAGAGGAACTTAGCTCGATCTTTACCGTTCACCGCTGCCACATGATCATCAATAAGGAAGGTGAGGGGGGCCCCATGGTCCCGCATTGGCCGGAACACTTCCTGCTTCATATTCGAGTACAGAAAGCAAGCCGGGGAGATACCGAAGGGCATGTGAGCCCAGTACAGGAGACGCCCAAACCACTCCATTGCCAGGAAGCGATAGGAGTCCGGATGCATGGCAACCTGCCAATAACCTGATTTATCATCTGCCCGCCCGCCCGCCCGCTTAAATAGCGGAGGATGTGGCCATCCCGTGAATCGTACAGCCAGTTCTGAAAAGGCGCGGTCCAGTCCCGAGATGGCGTACCGTTGATCCATGCTTCCAATCGATGACGGGGCTCCACAAGCCAGGGACCAGCATCCCAGTCGTAGCCTGTGCTACGACCCCCGCCCATACTTCTGCAAGTATGGACTTCCGCCTGAGATGGCGTTTACTTGTAGGCATCCATGACAGTGTCCCGCTCACCATCTGACCCAGAGGTCTGAGCCAAAAAAGATCTGACAGAAAAGCGGCAAAATAGGCAGTTGGAATTCAGTTAGTTCCAGTGAACTTGTCCAGCAACCGCACCAAGCGAGAAAGGAAAAATTAGAGAGAAAAATGTATCAGTTTGGGACCAGATTTAAGAAGCGGAATACAACACACGCCCACTCGGGACGAATCCCAATGAGTACCAGATTCACCAGGTCGCACCACACTAGGCCCAACACATCTCGGCATCGTCTGAATTTCACCTCACCCAGAGTGCATACTCGTAGGGCAGTACTCCAACTGAACTTCCCAACTCTTCACTCTTTCCTGAACGATATGGTGCTGAACATCAATGTGCTTCAACCGGGAACACTTGATTGGATTGTTACCCAAGCTAAGCGCCCCCTGGATCTTAATAGCACTCTCTGGCAAACCCAGGTCGACTGCCAGTTTGTGAAGCCACAAAGCCTCACAAACAGCTGCTGCTGTAGCTTGGAACTCGGCCTCCACAGATGAAGCCGCCACAGTATGTTGGAGTTGGCTGCACCAGCTAATTACAGCCCCATTGAGAGTGAATAAGTGACCAGGTGTAGAATGCCTGTAACCAGGTCTCCTGCCCAGTCAGAGTCACTAAACTCGGACATCTGGACATCACTGACACCCCCAAAACACAACCCTAGTTTGCGTGTGCCTGCCAGATACCGCAGAACACCGGTCGCCAAATTCATGGCACTCATTGTAGGTGTAGCCATATGCCGGGATAAAACACTCAACACATAAGGAACGTCCGGCCACATGTTTGTCACCAGGTAGCTCAACTCTCCCACCAAAGCCCTACACTCTGTGGGATTACCCAGCAGCTTATCTCTATCCCCCGTAGGGTGCACCTAAAGCCCGAAAGCAAAGGAGTAGACCTCGGCTTCGGGTGTGTGTGTAACCTCAATAATACTCCCCTTTACAAAATGTTATGCATAGCATATGTCTCATGTCGCAAATGTGTCCTTATTACTTTAATGCAAATAGGTACAGTGTTTCCGTTTTTCTGGCCCAGCAGACATTTTGTCCTTCGTTATACTCTTGTAGTCTGTGCTCTGGTTACACACCAGAGGTGTTGCATTGTGAAGCTAATGGAGCAGCTTGACAGGGATCGACACTCTGGGAAAACGGGGGTCATTTTACCCGTAAATTTGGGTCAATCCACCCGTAATTTGACAGAAATTATGGGTCTGTAACACGTTACTGGTCCCGTAATTTGAGCACAAGGATACGGGCGACTACCCCGGAATTACGGGTGGATATTACGCGGTGCTGCAGGTGAATTACGGGCGCATGTAACCAATTACAGGCACAATTACGGGTGAAGACTCAGTGATTACGGGTGGATATTACACGGTGCTGCAGGTGAATTACGGGCACATGTAACCAATTACGTGCACAATTACGGGTGAAGACTCAGTGATTACGGGTGGATATTACATGGTGCTGCAGGTGAATTACGGGCGCATGTAACCAATTACACGCACAATTACGGGTGAATACCCAGTGATTACGGGTGGATATTACGCGGTGCTGCAGGTGAATTACGGGCGCATGTAGCCGATTACCCGCACAATTATGGGTGAATACCCAGTGATTACGGGTGGATATTACGCAGTGCTGCAGGTGAATTACGGGCGCATGTAACCAATTACATGTACAATTACGGGTGAAGACCCTGTTATCACGGGTTACACGGTGCAGATATTACTCTGCGATGCGACGCTTACTGCATGTTAAATTAACGATTGGTGAATACTGCGGCAACTTGAAGCCTCAAGATGGACGCGAACCCTTTGTCAAAGTAGCCTTAGTCTCAGTATGCTTGTGGACTAAGGCGCTTTGGACTCACAACGCCAACCAGCCAGCCTGACAGCCTGATGCATTCATCCCAACCATCGTCCTCGAAAACAGTGTTCATGTCACCCCCATACAGCAAGTGCTCGCCAAGGAGTCTCACCACCACTTGCAGAGTTCGTGCCTACTGCTTACTCCTACGGATGAAACCCCCGATGCATGACATGTACCGGCACCTATTGGGATTGGTCTGTCCCATCCTGCCTGGGGTGTGCACCCCCAAGCGCTCATCACTGCTGCCATGTTACTGCTCGCTTCCACCACTGTCGCTGCTGCCACTGCCACTGTTGCTGCTGCTAGCTTCGTTATATTTGCCCGTGTCCTCCAAGCTGGACTCCTCCCCAGCGCCAGCGGCTAGGACCTCTTCCTCACCAGCATCCGACCCACCCTCCGAGCTACCCTCCTCTGTCCACCCTCTCCACCCTCCCTTGCCTGCGCCGCCCTTCCCCGCACCTCTGGTGGTCCCCTTGCTTGCACCCCTGCCCCGGCCTGCACCCTTGTTCCCCTTCTGCCGTTTATGTCCAACATTGCGCCCCGACCTCGCACCCATCGTCGTCATCACCGCCACCCCGCCTGCGCTTGCCAGCTGCACCCTTAGCCGCTCTTGGCACCTCGCCAACCCACTCGTAAGGTAATGCAGTTTCGTTTATGTTGCTGGGCTTTGGAGGCAAACAGAGCATGAAGGGGCAAGTACCATGTCCCCAGGGGGCAGCGGTTTTGCCACTGTTGTGGTACTAATAGCCGAATTGAGGATGTGAACTCCTGTTATTGGAGCCCAGCCTATAATGATATTCGTGCTGAAGAGGGATTCGATCATCAACAGAGCATGTTGGAGGCCATGCGATGGGAACCCGCACGTCTGGCGAGGATATTGGAACGTATGTGGGCTCACCGAAACTCAATTATCCCCTTTAGACGCTAGTCTGGGCTGATGTGCGGTGTTTTCCTTTCCTCCGTGGCTTTTAGGCGTTGTAGTATTACCCTTGGGCCCTCGGCTCATATGGGTAGTATTACAGGTATATACCTGTAAGACATATATGGGGTCACGCACCCCCAACCATGTAACACACACACACACGCATAACATGTCTTCGTCGCAATTAAGCCCGTGAAATTTTACGGGTGCTGTGCATTAGTTGTTGCTCCATAGGTAAATGCCAAAGGAGAAGATACCCCCTCTAGCGGAAATAACAAACAAACTGAGCACCAAAACAGCGCAACGCGACGGGCCGCTAGAGGGACAAAGGACGCGAGAGCTGCCAGACAGGCACACACAGCGACACGAAATAAAGCTCCCCAAGCAAAACGCCTCAACGACCTCCAAACGATACTCCAGCAGCAAGGACGGCGGACACGCCATCTCTGAACAACAAAAACAAGATAAGCTAACCAGCTTAATGCGCGCAATAAATGACGGCCCTGAGGACACGGGCCGTTGCGAAACAGTTAGTCTAACAGTTACGCATTGGGCCTTACGCCCAACTAACCCAGCTTACTTACGCAAGCTCGCATTACGGCTTGGGGGATTACGGGTCAAGACCTTGTGATTACGGGTAATGTAACCTGTGGATGACTTCCAGCACGGGCAACCAACAAAATGTCACCTATGTTCTTCCTTATAAAAGGAATGCTTTGGCATTCCTTTTTAAGCATGTTTACAAATTTTCTTGGCCGGTAATTACATGTGAAGACCACGTGATTACGGTAAACATGAATTTATGGGTGAAAACCTTTCCCGGAGTGAGATATCCGGATATCAAGAAGGTCCAGTCACAGATAGATGCCACGGTGGATGAACAAAATGCATGAACAAACGAAAAGGATTTGGACTACCATACTGATACGATTCTTTGGTGACACGCAATTGGTATGGCGTCCCCAAATGCATAGCAGTGGAAAAAGGTCTTAGGCAAAATGTTATGGGCATCACCAAACTGGCTGTCACAAATATGTCGTACACCGTGTTAACGGTATCGACCAACAGTAAAAGCCCTCCAGAAGACGCTGTTGACTTATAGTTAACTTCGTCTTTTACCCCTAAGTTGATCGGACAAGAACTTTAGCTTACAGGCCCATCCTCAGAATGCACGCTCAGAATGGCGCCTAAACAGCTTCAGCTTACTAGCCTTTTACCCAAGCTCGACACCAATGCGCTGTTCGGACTTTGATAGCAGCTTGGCGGTAGTAGACGCTGAAGCGTAAGCGCGCGAAGCGTGAGCACGCCCGCGGGACGCCCTGGAGCCGTCACCAAAAGTGTATCACAACTGTAGATTTTTCTCGTGACCGTCCCCAAAATTGCATATCATCAAAATAATTTCAGCGTTAATTTTGGGCCTTCCGTGGCGAATCGTGGCAGTACGGCACTTACAAGGAGAAGCTCTTGCTTTCAAGATGCTGTGTGACGTGAACAAAGTGAGTCATGCTTGCACAAATTAAGTGTGTGCGTGTAATTGCCAGCCTGTCAAGCTGTTGAGCTTCCCACAGGCTCTTAAATAAAAGATTGTTGGTGTGGCTACCTCAGACAACCCCACAGTGTCTACTGATAGCATATGCTGGGTTTCTGCAGATGCAGATGAAGCTGTGGTGGACTACTCTGGTGAGTTCCTGAAAATCATGCTATCTTGGTATGTATTTGTCTTAGTTGCATTTGAACATATATATATATATATCTTGATCCAGACCATGTTTATAGCCGAAAACCCCAAATCCTCCTCTACAGGCTCCATGCCTAACTCCAGTGGAGATGCAGTAGCCTCTACAAAGACCATGCTTGTGGGCATGCATACTGGTACAGTCTTGGGATTTGCTGGATACACTGTTTCAGCATGACCAGGCAGTGATGGCAAGGACCCGAGGCCCTACTGCAGCAATAGAGTGGGAGAAGTGGGCAGCTGAGTGTCCAGTCATTAGCCAAAAGGCTGCTATGGGGTCAAAGCAGAAGAAGGTGCATGAGGCAAGCCTGAGTGCTGACCTTGAGCAAAAGATCGAGCAGTGCATTTTGAATATTCCAGAGAAAGAGTGCTTGAGTGCATTTGCACCCACACATACACTGATATGGCTCTTTAG
>NW_003307553.1:1381387-1388445 GCF_000143455.1 Volvox carteri f. nagariensis | reverse complement strand
CTTTGGTATGCGATGTTTTTAAAACAACATGCAACAACTGAAAACCTAAGCCTCCTCACTAACTGTGCAGAAGAATTACTACACATTACTAAAGAGCCATATCAGTATGTGTGGGCACAAACACCCATGCACTCTTTCTCTGGAATACTCAAAATGCACTGCTCGATCTTTTGCTCAAGGTCAGCACTCAGGCTTGCCTCATGCACCTTCTTCTGCTTTGATCCCATGGCAGCCTTTTGGCTAATGACTAGTGACTCAGCTGCCCACTTCTCCCACTCTATTGCTGCAGTAGGGCCTCGGGTCCTTGCCATCACTGCCTGGTCATGCTGAAACAGTGTATCCAGCAAATCCCAAGACTGTACCAGTATGCATGCCCACAAGCATGGTCTTTATAGAGGCTACTGCATCTCCACTGGAGGTAGGCATGGAGAATGTAGAGGAGGATTTGGGGTTTTTGGCTTTAGACATGGTCTGGATCAAGATATATATATGTCCAAAGACAAATACACTTCCAAGATTATGGTTTTCAGGAACCCACCAGAGTAGTCCACCACAGCTTCATCTGCATCTGCAGAAACCCAGCATACGCTATCAGTAGACACTGTGGGGTTGTCTGAGGAAGCCACACCAACAATCTCTTTATTTAAGAGCCTGTGGGAAGCTCAACAGCTTGACAGGCTGGCAATTACACGCACACACTTAATTTGTGCAAGCATGACTCACTTTATTCACGGCACACAGCATCTTGAAGCAAGAGCTTCTCCTCGCGAAGTTAAACTCCTTGTCGTGTAAGTAGTCCAAATCCTTTTTGTTTGGTCATGTATTTTGTTCATCCACCGTGGCATCTATCTGTGACTGGACCTTCTTGATATCCCTGTCAAGCTGCTCCATTAGCTTCACAATGCAACACCTCCGGTATGTAATCAGAGCACAGAGTACAAGAGTATAACGATGCTATAAGGCCAAATGTCTGCTGGGCCGGAAAAGCGGAAAAGCGAAAGCCGTATCCATTTGCATTTAAGTACACGATAGGAATAAGGACACATACATGACATAAAACATATGCTATGCATAATATTTGGTAAAGAGAAGTATTATTGAGTTGCAGCATAAGGCTCCATGGAAAGGACGGCCGAGACCTCGGGCCGAGACCTCGGGCAGACGAACGGCCGAGACCTCGGGCCGAGACCTCGGGCGAGACGAACGGCCGAGACCTCGGGCCGAGGCCTCGGGCGAGACGAACGGCTGAGACCTCGGGCATCACATTTGGATGTTTTCGAGCACTGCATGTCCGTCACCGTCACAAAGAGGCACGTACAAGCCCTGTACACCGCAAATTTTCGGAAACAGAAGTGTGTATGTGCATCTGTGAATGTAGTATCGTCTATGAATTAAGTCTATTGACTGAATACATAGCTAGGTAAATGCACTGTTGTGCACACTTCTCTATTGACGCATCGCGTGAAGCGCCTTGGCAAGCAAACACTGGTCACCCAACGTCAAGATAGCCGGCGTGTCGTTCGGTGTAGGACCTGTCGAAATGTCGTCGTAACCAGGGCACTCTCATGGAGTGCCCTCCATGAAGACATGAAACTCATCTTGAAACCCGATCCGCCCTCAACCTACCAATGAGACGTTGACCTCAATCAACCAACAGCACAAACGAAACCGAATTAAGCTCCTATTATGCCGGGAAGGGATATCAATTCAAGGTGGCGTGAGCACCCCATTTTCAACCCCGGTTGAGGTGTCAGAAATGAAGTCTCGAGGATCCTCAAATTGGACTGACTGGGAAAACGTCCCCTTTCGGAACGGAGGTGCTTGAAAAGCATCCATATATGGGATGATGAGAAACCAACTCATCTCCTGCACCTGCACCAAGCGAATCGCGCACTCTGAACATTCCGCCTGAGTTTTGTTAGGATGCATGCCTTACTGTTATGGAACCACTTTATGGCCTTGACAACCTCCTCACAAGTGAAAGATGCACAGTGCTAAACCGCAGCTTCACCACATGTCCTGTAACTGTCTGGATTCACCCAAGCATCACAGGTGAGGAACATGGGGTACGGCAACGGTGTAGGGTACGGCACTGTGTGGTGTATGACGGTGAATATGTCTAGTCGTGTGATGTGTGTGGTCCGGAGGGAGAACGTCGCCCTGGGAATGTAATGCTTAGGGTTTTGTTGTGTTGGGTGGGTGAGTTGCGTAGGGGGAGTGGGATCTGGGGTATTGCCCTTGTGTTCCATGACTGGGAGGTCTTCCCTATCCGGGAGCTGGTTTGCTTGATGTCAGCGGCGAGGGGGTGTGCTGGAATGAGAGTAGAGGGGGGTAGAGAGGGGGGTTGGGTGAGAGGTGATGCTGCTCGTGGCAGTCATGGAATAGCCAGCCATGAGGCGAATCCACATATGGCCCATATGATTTAAAAAACACACGGACACACAGACTTCTTCGAATTTGTACGTCTCACGGCGCAGTTGATTTGAAACATGCATACATACATACACACATGATGCATATGGGAACACCCCCACATGTTCCAGAAAGCCTGAAACTGCTCAACATTCTTTATTAGCACCCCCAGTGATATGAGTGAAGCTCCTCGACCCACCGTCACCTAACTTCCTTTAGTGAGGAGATTTGGATCCAGCTATTGGGTCACGAAAGCAGAACCTCAATTGGTGAGGTAGTGCTTCAAAAAACGTCCAGTCAGAAGACTTTTTTTAATTGTGTTTGCACGCCATAGCAGGGTGTGTGTGTATGTGTGCGGGGAAACGAGGTTGGGGAAGAGGGAGAGAAATAAAAGCACAGATGCGAACCTCAGCAGCCATAACAACCAACCAACCACCAGCACACAGAAAGCTTTATTATCACACACGTTCTCCAGCACGTAGCTAGCTTAGGTACTCCTGTAACACGAAAAAGCCAAAGACACCGGGTGTTGCAAACAGCGTCGGCTAGCAAACCCAGCAACACATTCATCATTGCGAATACAAGAGGAAGAACTCAAGCTCGCTTGCCCGCCTGCCAGTCCACCTTCTTGCTGCCCGCCCCACCCCCCACCACAACACCACACACACACGTGTCGCCTGACAGGCCTGATGACCCGTCTCACATGCCGGCTAGGCACAGCTGCATGCACACATCTACCTCTCTGCGCATCTCATACCCACCTCTGCGAAAGCTCTTGCAACTACTACCCTTACATAACTGCTACCCATTCCAAGGTGTTCCACACCATCCCCCGGTGGGAACCGCCTGGGCCCCTCAACAAGGCCCTCACCGCACCACACATGGCACCCACTGTGATGAATTGCACCGGGCAAGCAGCCCATCCTCTCACAACAAGAATCCCTAAGCCTCCCTCTCCTCTTTTCCTGCACTCACCCCCTACCCATTGCACCATGAGATTCTCCAAACACACCGCCCTTTCTCACTGCCGCTCTTTCCGCTCTCTTCACTTTCGCCCCGACATTGACGGCTGAAACAACTTTCCCCCCACCTTACCCCCACCCCCCTTTTTGGATTGGACCCGCCCCTGTCACCGCAGCCCATTTCATGCCCCCTCACGCCTGATGTGGTCCAGTCTTCCTCCGCTCTACACAGTGGAGCCTAACTAATTGGAGCCTAATCAGGCAATGGCTATTTCTGTTTTTGACTATGGAGGACACCGCAACACTCTCACCATGTTCTTCACTCTCGCTCTCTCAGCGATAACCTACCACTCTGACCACCAAGAGTACGGCATCGGGGGTGCCATAGTGTAGCGGGGAGTGCAGTGGGGGGAAATGTCGATTGGGATTTGGGGGGAGGGAGGGAGGGAGGGGAGTTTTGGGCGACAGCGATTTCAAGGTGAAGAAATGCCCCCTCCAGTGCTGTAGTGCCCAAGCGGTGATGCGGCTGCATGCCACACGGTTCGGTCGGGACCGGGGGAAATGCAGTTAGGGCACTAGGGCGGTGTGCCATCCTCATTCCGAGGGCGCTGCTGATCCCGCGGCTCCTGCAGCAAGTGGATATGGGCACGGCCATCCTCACCGTCTGTGCTGTCCCAGCAGTCTACGTCACCATCAAACTGTCATACACTGCTGCTGGCCGTGGCAGCGACGGGAGAGGACGCCGCGACACGGTCACGTTTAAGGTGGTGGTCGACGTTGTAAGCGCCGTTGTCGTCATCTGCGGTGCAGGGTGTGAAGCCGCCGCCACCGCCACCGCCACCGTGCTGCGCCTCCAGGCCACCGTGCCGCGAACATCGAAGCACCAGCAGCGCCACTGCTATGAGAGCAGTACAGCCGCGGCCGCTATTACTGCCCCCCCGGCTGGCTCCCCAGGCTGAAGATAGCGCCTGTACGGCAGGTATACATGCGTGCAGGTTGGCGGCGTCCACACGGTGGCGGTGGTGGGAACGAGGGCAACGGCAATGGAGGAAAGCAACCACATGTCAATGTGTGCGGGGTCTTAGGGTTTGTCACGAGAATTGCACCGAAAAGCAGTACATCAGCACCTCGCGCTGTACAATACCGTACTAAACCAATAGAGGATAGCCTATGGCATCTGCCAACCCGTTGCCCATGCGCCTTGGACAGGCACCACGAAGGACATTCGAAACTCACCACCGGGTTGAGATTCAACCACTCACCAACCACTCACAACCACTCAACCGCTCACCATGTACCCCCCCTCCCCCCCAGGTCCACCTGCGCCACCTGGCCGGTGGTCGCACCCGCTCATACATGGGTCGTATCGAGGCCGAGAAGATCCTTCAGGTGGTGTTCCCGGAGCGTCCCGGGGCTCTGAGGCGCTTCCTGGACGTGGTGTCGCCCGCGTGGAACGCGACTTTGTTTCACTACCGCAACTCGGGGAACAGGGAGTCCAGTGTGCTGCTGGGGGTGCAGGTGGGCCGGGGTGGGGGCGCGGGGGAGGAGGAGGCGGGGCGGGAGAGGGTGGCAGAAGGGGGGTAGGAGAAAAGGGGGGAAGAAAGGTGCGGGAGGAAGGGGGAAAAGGAGGGGAGGGCGGGAGGCCCATGATCGCCAGCCGTAGCCACTTGCCGTAGAATTGTGGAGTCGTGCGCTTCAGTGACTGCTCTTACAACACCACTCCTCAAAGTGCCTCACCTCACCATTAAACACTCCGCATTTGTTTCCCCCTTTTTCTTTACTTGGCATCATGTACGATGTCATATGATTCCCCCCTGACCTCCCCCCTGACCTTCCCCCCCCAATACTCCCCAATACCCCCAATGGCACTCCAGGTCCCAAGCTACGACGAGGAACGATTCCAGGCGGCCCTTTCATCTCTCCGGGGGGCTGGGGAGGAGGGCTTTGCGTTCAAGGAGCTGCAGGGGGCGGTGCGGGAGGTGTTTGACCAGTTCATCCAGTGACACGGCGTGTGTGTGTATGTGTGTGTAGGTATGTAGGGGGGTAGGTATGTCAGCGTGCGCTGTGAAAAAAACTGAGCCGTGAGTGTGTATGTGTGTAGGTATGTGCATGTGTCGGCTTGGGGTGCTTAGCGATAGTTCCCCCCCCCGCCCGCTAGGTTTGCGACCCCCCCTGGTGCTCTCCACCTTGTGTGTACGGCGCTAACCCCACCCTGCCCATAACCCTATGCGCATCTTTGTTGCCGGGGTGGGGGATTGAAAGGGGTTGAGTGGGAGTGGTGTAGGGTTGGGGGGGGGGCCGGGGTAACACCACTGTCGACTGTCTGGTTCGTTTAGCAGGGCATGTGTGCATGTGTGTGGGGGGGGGTTTAGTGTGCGGTTGTGGTTGCGTGTGCGTCTGACCGCGTGGGGTGATGTGAGAACGCACAAAGGAGGGCAGAAGCGGTGGTTGGTGGTTTGTACGAGTAACACCATCTGATCGGTCATATGACTCTGATCAGGGGGCATCTGCCATAGGGGTTCAATCCCCCCCCGAAAAGCACCATAACGAAATAAGGGTGCAGGGGTGGTGTACGGCGACGAGGTTTGTTATGAGCTAGTTGTCGACATCCTTGTGATATTCTCCAATTATGCTGGCAGTGGTGTTCAGGTACTCTCAAAAAGAGTGCCTTATTAATTGTGGTGTCTTCGGGGCCAGAGTTACTTAGTCCGCCCCTCTTGTGTGTATTCACGCGTGCTGTGTATTGTGTCTTATGTATGCATGTCCGTGGTGGGGCCTCTGTTAACCTTTTTTAGTTCTGTAGTACGTGGTACATTCTTGGGGTACGTCCTTGTTATGTTGTTGTCATGTTCTTGTCTTTTTCTCTTTTTTGGCCAACAGAAGGAACAGAGAACCCCCGAGGAACGTGTCTGTGTTGTGTGTTACGTGTGTGTGTGAAAGGTACAGGTATCTGACCAGGCCTGACAACACTGGCCACAGGGGCTGCTGCCTGCTGCCCTATGGAATGACCACCTAAGAGCTCTCTCCCGCGGACGAGATGTATGTGCTGTGTTTTTTTGTGTGTTGTGTGTGTATGTGTGCTTTGATGGTCCTCACCTCATATGATCATTATGACCAGGTGATGGTTTGGTGGGTAGATACTCGAACCGACAGCGAGGCCATCATCGTGGGGTGCAGTACAGCCAGCTCACCTCGTGAATCACTCCAGAACAATACCACAGCATCTCACTACCTAATACATAACTGCATACAAACGCAATACATTTGCAAATGTTATGCTAACAACTTTTGTCCGTCTGCAGCAGCCATGGAAGCGATTAAAGAGCAGCTGTGGCAATTAAATGGTGAGGTTACTGATGAGAATGTGAAGCTGGGGGAAGTGGTCAAGGAGCTCCGCAAGAATCCCGAGGACAAAATCCTTATTAGCGATCGCGAGTTCAGTAGGATTGTCCAGATCCGCGCAGAATTGAATGCCCGCCGAAAGAACCTAGAGGAGAAAATGCAAGGTGACATCTTGATGTATCATGAACCGTGATGTTCCATGCATATAAAGTGTACCCTGCTTTTCGAAGGCTCAGAGCGCCAATCAAGCTGCCTCTTGTTCACTCTTCTGGTTGCATGTCATTTAAGGGGGCCATTTCCTTGGTAATGATAACCTAGTGTAGGGAGTAATTCCCAGGGTTT
>NW_003307553.1:1357595-1379478 GCF_000143455.1 Volvox carteri f. nagariensis | reverse complement strand
ATTTACCGCCCATGGGCCCCCCAGCTCTTACGGACACCCCCACACTTGTGTGGAACTTGTGCGGACTAGGCTAGTTCCTATCAGTCCACCGCCGGGGCTAGGGATGCCTCGAGGCAGTGTGGTTGTTACAGTGGGCTCCAGACTCACAAAGAGTACAGCCAGCGGGCCAGCAGGCCGTGCACTGCACCTGATACGATGAGGGCAAACAAGACTCCCACCCAGACCAGACAACACAAGTCACCTAGACATCCAAAAGCAAATCCAAGGCAGGGCAGGCTCAGAACCCGCAACCACAGGGGAATTTGCAATTAGACTCCCCGATTGGCGAAAGTCCTCGGAACCCCACCAGAAGGCCCATAAGCAAATATTGCTAAGAACTTGATGAGATACATTAAGCAAATACTGATAAGAACTAGATGAGGCCTGAGTGAGCTTGTGCGTATGAACAGCTACATTGCATTGCTCAGACAGCTACATTGCACTGCTCAGACAGACGAAGCCACATAGGCCGCAAGCCACTTCAGCATAGTTACGCCTGCGATCGGCCATAGCCCGCAGACGCGGACGCCGCAAATGCTATCTGTTTACACCCTACAGGCGTGGTTCACGTACGTATTCGCGTATATAGAATTTCATATAGAAATTTTGCGTGTTCCTTGCGACTTGCGACTTGCGACTTGCGACTTGCAACTTTAGCAGTACCCGCAATTTGTTATGCAAGCAGTCACCTCGCACCCGCAATTTGTTATGCAACCAGCCATAAGCAGCCCCTCGCACAATCGTGTCCGGTCGTACTGTGCGTAGTGAGATGCTGTGGTATTGTTCTGGAGTGATTCACGAGCATGCCGAAAAAGGAATGGTCAAGAGGAATGGAGAAGGTTGAATGCACCAACTCGTACAATCACCGATTAGCCAACGTCTCTCGGAGATCAAGTAAGGGGAGCAGCGGAGACACCCATTTCAAAAGAAGACATTGCTTTATCTTTATTGTATAGCAGTAATCCAAACATAGGCCCGCGGGTGTACCGTACTCCGAAAGTTCCGGTGAGACTACATGTGTCGAGAGACGTGGGATTGGATGGCTTATAGACTCCGCCAAGGAACCTGAGATTGACAGACAGTCATACTGAGCCTGAGACCCGGGATTGACCGACAGGCTGACGAACGTGCGTTGCATTTTTTGTGGGTCTTGAACCCTGCTAGTCTCGTCATGAAGCCCTTCTGCGTGTCTCTCATAATCATTTTCTCAGACTGACATGTTTGTGCCTGGTGCAAGTGGCGGTGAGCACCCGCTTCGACTCATGTTGTACCGGCCCTTCATTCCAGCTGTGTCTTACAATCCCTGCGACTAGTGATCACCGCCAGTTTGATGACACAAGAATGCAGTCTCAGGGCTAGCCTGTGACTTTAAACGCTTATCTGCATGTCTGAGCGCACGAAGCCACTGCTGTCACAGTCAGAAATGTATGTAGTGAAGCCATAGCCACCGCATGTACTACACACATTTGTACACACATCTACGTATGTAGGTACTAGGTGTCGTTCTTCTGAGCAAGCATTTCGCTCCTATGTTGACTTCCTCCCAGGGGGGAACTTCCTCCCAGGGGGGAACACACAGAAAAAACGAAGCGTACATATCTCATGTGTACGACATCCACATGTCCATGTGCACTACCCTTCAGCAAATCTACAACTTCAACAAGAATTTCCACTACTTGCCTATTTACCAGATGAACCTATCTATTGCTTTCCTGCCAGATAACATCACATCCTGCTCATCTGGGCCCTAATGATCCCACCCTCCCCACAACCAACTAAACTAAGGTTGCTCCTGTGTGCATCCTCAATCCGTGTGCACCACCCAACCCCATGCCTCACCATTTCCATCTCGGGGCTCAGCTCAAGCTTTTCTAAACCTCTAGTTGCATACCCGTCAGACGCCATACGGGACCAGGCCCCAGCCACGTTAACAGGCTGCAGGCTCCCTGCATTCAGCAGCCAGCAGCACCAACAGCCGCTGATGCAGCTGCTCTGCTACCACTGGCCACCCCGCAGCCACAGGTCGAAAAGTCACAACCTGCTCACGAGCGCATGCTAGCAGCAACACACATACCTCCCTGGCAAGTCGCGCCTCGTCCTCCTCCCCCCCTCCTCCCCCTCCCCCTTCTCCACCTCCTCCTCGGCCTTACTAACGCCTTCAATAACACTACATCGACATGCTTTCGCAACCCACCATCACCCGCCAACCCTTCCGTTGTCTTGACCACCTGCACCGATGCCTTCGACATCTCCTCTTCCGCCTTCACGTGTGTTGGAGCTGTTCGCATCAACACCACCAGCATGTGCCGCTACAGTACGGTAGCATGTGCCACCACACGTAGCCATGTCGTACAAATCACTGCTGCCAGTAACCGCAGCGCTGCTAGCCGTGTTGCTCCATCATATGCATGAAGCCACTCGCGCAGCAGCGGCATGAGACGGCTCGCATGGCGTAGGGATGTAAGACCCAAGCCGACCAGAAGGTGATTCAAGGCAGGCATGAAGGCGAACTGCGAGCCGCCGTACAGCCACGTGCGCCTGACGTTCCATTTCTGTAAGCAGGTCGGCAGCCAGGCCGTGATATCCGGCGGACCGCGGATTCTTGCTCTGAAGACACAGAACAAAAGGAATGGATGGACGCGACGAGTTGAAAAAGTAAAAGAAGGAAGAGGAGGAAAAGGTGAAGGCAGGGAGCAGCAAGAGCTAAAATCGCGTTAGTTCATCATGACACCTGGCAGAGCAGCTGCTGTGATGACAATGAGGATTCAACCCGAACAAACGGTGAAAAACTGGTAAAAACGGCAAAACCAACCCACACTCCGGCCAGCCAGCCAGCCAGCCCGGCTCCAGTTCGTGGGCTGACCAGGGCCTGACCCAGCCTAGGCCTAGCACGGCCCCTACATCCAGGAGTCAGGTCGGGACTCCAGGACTCAGTACCCGGCCCCGCCACCGTTGTGCTTCCTGCACGCAACAGAGAGAGCCGATGCCGTACGTACCTCGATGCGCCGTACAACAGCCACCGCCGCCGGGCAAACTAGCGACCACAGCTGCTCATGGCAGCCCACCACCAGCTGCCGAGCCGCCTCCAAAAGCAGCTCCCGTTGCCACTGCAGGTCTGTGTGTGTGTTGGAAGGGGGGTGTTGCAGGGGGGGTGTTGGGGGCATGGTGGTAGTTGTAGCGGTGATGTGAACATATACATACAGACGTATAAAGTACGCTTACATTCGCACATACATATGTACACATATTCCAAAATTGGAAGCTAACCCTTCAAGGAGGTCATGCGCACACACATGCACGCTTCTTAACACTACCCGCACTACCCCCGACACTATCACACCATCACACACACACACGTCCTATTCGTCAAGGGTAACTCTGTGGAAGCCCCTACCCGCCGCCAAGCACTCCGCTGCGACGGCATGCAGCGCCGCCACGCCGTACTGCGCCACCCCTGGAGCGGGGTCGTCAATGCAAGCCAGCAATGCGGGCAGTGCCTCCCGCAGTACGACGCCGATGAAGGGATGTCGACAGCGCATCAACAGCCAGGGAAGGGGCATCTCGCGGGGTTGTGGGGAGAAGCGGTCAAGACCCCGGGCATGTCAAGCCGCTTGGAAAACACCCGCAACGTAAGCCGGCAGCTTATGTTTGCGGGTTGTTCTCAACCGCCAACCACAACCGCTGCCGTACCGGCAACTGCGAACAGTGACGCAGGCGCAGTCGTTAAGAAAGCTCCAATGCCCACCTTCCTTCCACATGCACGACATGGCCCTAACTCGCTCTTAGTGTAGCCTGATACCTGGGCCTGTGTACGGCCGTATAGGGCCCTCTACCAGGCTCTGCACGTGACGCTGTACGACAATTGGTCGGATGCGCGCATACAGCAGCTCTGGAAGGCATGCCGTCAAAGTATCTTGCTCCGAAACTACCTCTGCCGGCAAAAGTGCCAGCGATGCGGCACCTGCCGAGGCGCCGGCGGCGGCCGAGCCACACAGCGCACGTGACGGTGGCGGCTGCGGCCGCACCCGGCGATGCAGCGCCGCCAGCAGCGACTCTGCAGCGGCGGCGGCGGCCCAAGGTGTAAACAGTTCCCCCGGCGGCGGCGGCAAATCGGGATCTGCCGCCGCCGCCGGTGCCAGCGCCGGGGCGTAGGTGGCACCCAGCAACACAAGCTCCGGAACCAGGGTCCGTTGCTGCTGTCGCCATTCGCCGGCTAGCAATCGCTCCTGGCTAAAGCGGGGCCCGCTGGGGCAGCTGCCGCCACCGCTGCCGCCACCGCTGCCGCCACCATTGCCGCCACCGCTGCCACCACCGCTGCCACCAATGCTGATGTCGCCATTTCTGTCGGGCAGCTCCTCACTTACCACCTGAAGAGAGAGTGAGAGAGAGTGAGACAGAGGGTGAGAGAAAGAAACATCCCCTCAAGTCAGAGATTGAAATCCGGGCGGCAGGCAGCAGGCAGGAGGAGGAAGAGGTGTACGCCTCCCTAGCCGATGGAGCACCCTCCGCGAGCAGAGTGTTAGCCTGGCGGGCGGCGAACTCACTAACCTACTGTTCGTTGACGATGTGTCACTGGTAGCGACAGGGCACGATAGAGCAGAATGCCTTCTGGGGCTACTCGAAGCCTACTGCAAAGCGACGGGTATGGCTGCGAATGCCGCCAAGTGCGAGGTCCTCATTTTTGGGGCGCTACGCGTGAGCGGAAGCGGCGTATGGAAGCTGAGTACCGGTTAGGTGGGGCGGGGTTGCGGGTGCTGACCCGCAACGAGACGGCACGGTATCTCGGGTTGCACTATGGCCCAGGAGTGCAGTTCTCAGCATGCACCAAGCAACTACTCACAGCAGGGAGGCGGGCCACGTTTGGGCTCAGCACCCTGTGTCGAGATAAGAAAACTACCACCCCCAAGCTATGTATGTCTCTCTACAATACACTAGTTTCAACGGTGTTTTCTTATTGAGCGCAAGTTTGGGGACCTGACTTCATAAATGTGAGTTTTGAAGGTGCTATGACTAATCCCATGGTCCAGGAACAGCATGCATACGTGCGATCTGTAGTTGTGGCGAGGAGCCCGACTATGGTTTCCCTATACCGCGAGCTGTCACAGAGGCCGCTCCAGTTCCATTGGACCAATCTTGTACTTAGGTTTTGGAACTCTGTGGTTAAGAGGCCGGGAACGCTGTGTCACCGGGCATTTGTCGCTGACCTGGAGTTGGCACTTGGGGGCGTCACTGAGTGTTGGGCAAGCAAGGTACTAGCCTTTCTTACTAGCTTAGGAGCGGAACCCCCCACTAATACGCGCGGTAATGATCTTATAGCGTACTACGCCACCCTTAAATTGCCAGTTGAGAGCATCCTTAAGGTATTTGCCAAGCGGCTTGATGCACGGTGGGAGTGCCCGAATACCTTGGGTGACCCCCATAGGGTTTTCCCCATAGGGATTACCGGGGCCAAGGCTTGTCGCTACATGAACTGGATGGGAGCTGCCCCGCCTAGGGGTGCGCGTCTCGATTGGTTGGAGCACACTAAAGGGACCATGCCCTAGCGACTACATCATGAACTCATGCTTTTTCGGTTAGGCTGTTGGGAGTTAGAGGTTAATAGGCCTAATGGGCGTGAGCGCACCGTGCGTACCTGCAGGCTTTGTGACTGTGGAGCGGTTGAAGATGAGTTGCATGTTTTCGAGGAATGTCCCGCTTACAAGAGCATACGGGCTAAGTATGATGGTGATCTAGTCTTTAAGGGGCGCAGCATGCGCACCGTTATGACTGAGGCGCCACCCCTGGCATTGGCCAGGTACCTCTCGAAGGAAATTTGGCAGGCCAGGCATGTCGCGCTGAGGCGCTTCACCCTGAAGCGGACGAGGGAGAATGAAGATGACCTCCCGCGTATTCACATCTATCCCAAGACAACGTCCATGGCCCCCCCCGGCTTTTATGGACACACCCGCACTTGTGTGCGGAACTTGTAACTTGTAACTTTACCAACTTTGTAAATAAAACCGAACACAACCGGATATAACAGCCAACGCCAACGGTCAGTAATCCGTAGCTATTGGTGCAGATATGAGAGTAGGCAGGCTTCTAAGTTCAGGCGGACGTCATCATGGGATGAGAAAGTGAGAACCCTCCTAATGGTACCCCCACAGAGCGAACCCCCACTGCTGCATCATCCGTGTTTCCCCCCCTCCTCCTCCTCCCCCCCCATGTCCCTCCCCTCCCCCCTCTCCCTCCTTCCTCCTCCCCCTCGCCCCTCTCCCTCATATCCACCATCACTTCCACTACCACCCCCACCCACCTGCACCAGCGCCGTAATGCGCCGCATCAGCCTCGCCAGGCGCAGCGCCACCGCTGGCTGTGATGCACCCAACCAACCTCCAACAGGAGCCCTAGTCGGAGGAGGCGGAATCAAGTTACTTCGCCACGTCGACGCCGCCGCCGCCGCCATCATCCCGTTAACTCCTGGTGATGCCCTTTGTCCACATACATCACCTTCACTGCCACCGCCGTCGACAATTTGTCTGTCGACGACAAAGTCTCTGCTGCTGCCGACACCGCCACCGAGCTCACCGGGCTGAGGGCTGAGAGCCACAGCGGCTGACTCCGACTGGCTCAGCAGTGCCTGCGTAAGTATGTATGTATATATGCATGTCATAAGGGGACGAGGGGAGATTGCTCGCGCGGATGCCATGACAGCGAAAACAGGAGTGTAGTTCGGGAGGCGGGTGTAATGTGTGGCGGGTAATTACGTCGTACATGTACGACATTCATTTCGGCATACGATGTGTGGGGAGGACCCTTCTGCGCCAGCAGCAGCAGCCGCATCGTCGTCGTCGTCTCACCCACGTCTCACCTCCACTGCCGCCAGGCAACCGGCGGGGCCCATCAAGCAGCTCAGACTGTAACATGCGGATTGCCGCAAGGCGTCGCTGATACAGGCGGCCAAAGCGGTCATCTGCTCTGTCGTACCGACCGGTGCTACAGCCCCGGCCTCCCAGCAGGGCTTCCGCCGCAGCGGATTTCACGGTGGGTATGGTTTCGGCTGCTGCTGCAGCCAGGGCCGCCGCGGCGCCAATGGCGCGGCAGAGGGAAGCGGCGGTGCGGCTGCCACCGTGGCCGCCACCGCCGCTGCTACTGCCGGCCCCCATCAGGGGCCCTTCCGGCTCGGCGGCGGCGGCGGCGCGGATCTGGCCCCCCCCCAGCCCGGGTGTTCACCGTGGTGGCGGGTGAAGGCCGCCGCAGCTGCCCAGACCTACGGGGTAGCCGACATCGGGATCTGCCGATGTGGGGCCCAGTGGGATAGCGGGGTAGTAGAGTGGGGGGAGAACAGATTGATCAGTGGGACCCTGGCTTGGCCCTAGTGTGGAGTTCGTGTCCCTCCTCTCACTTGCCTCCCTGGAGCCCTGGCCCTTGACAGCTGACCTGCAGGTCCTTGGAGCATCCCGCCGCCGCCAACACGCCCTCCGAAACCATCTGCCACCACTCGCGCGCACTGCACCGGTTGCGGTGCGGCGCCAGCAGTGTCGCTGCCGCCAGCAGCGCCGCCGTCACGACCCGTGGGTCGTTTTCCTTCTTTGCATAGAAGCTCCCTGGGGAAGAGAGAACGCCTCGTGCAGCAGCCGTACAGCCGCCAGCCGGACCTCCGCCGACAGGGAGCGTAACCCGGGGATGCCACATACATACATACATACACAACCCAGTCGACCCGGGTTCAAATCCGCCTGCCGGCTCCTCGGGTGTTTGAGGAGTGATGAAATGGGAGGTGGCCCCCCATCTTATGGACGGTGTAGGACGTGATAATATCAACTTGCGAGCTGACCAGGAACTAAGTTGATGCGCCGTTGATCCGCTAGATTTGGTTGGATGCTGGTGGTGAGTTGCCGAACCCAACGAATACATTCTGAAGTCGGATGGGGTGACGGATTAGGGTGCCCCTCTAGCAGGGGAGAGCAGGGACTGCCCCGGGAAAGGGGGCCGCTGGCGAAGTTAACCACCCTGTAACAACATACATACATACAAACATACATACATCTATGCGTACATACGTACATACATGCGTACAATCCTCTTAAGGGCAGGCGACTGGCATAGGTTCAGGCCTGACTTCTGCTCCCGGAGTGTCCGGATTCAAATCCGCCTGCCGACCTCTCGGGTGTTAGAGGAGTGTTGAAATGGGAGTTGGCCCCCCATCTTAAGGACGATGTAGGACGTGATAATATCAACTTGTGAGCTGACCAGGAACGAAATTGTGGCGCCGTTGATCCGCTAGATTTGGTTGGATGCTGGTGGTGAGTTGCTGAACCCAACGAATACATTCTGAAGTCGGATGGGGTGATCGGATTAGGGTGCCCCTCTAGCAGGTGAGAGCAAGGAACTGTCTCGGGAAAGGGGGGCGCTGGTGAAGCTTAACCACCCTGTAATAACATACATACAAACGGACTAAGGAGCTCGCTTCAATTAAGTTGTTCGTGCACCACCAGCCTGTATACCCGTCCCTGGCCTTTGCGGGCCAGAAGCAAAAACGAACCTTGAGGCTGGACCATAGGGGTCCCAGCAGCGGCGGCACTGGCGGCGGCACTGGCGGCAGCTGAACTGGTGGCTCCGAAACCGCCTCTGCCTCCCCTGGAGCTATCACCGCCGCCGTTGTTGCCACCCTTGTGCAGCAGCAGACGGCGGCTCGGAGTGCCTGCACTACATGCCGTTGAGTACCCAGCCAAGCAAGTGCGCAGTCGTGTCGCACGGAGAGGTGATGGTTGCAGGCCGCACCTAAGGGACCTAGGACGTGCTGCGCTGCCCAGAACACAGCGTGTATTAGCACGTCGCGAGCGGGTGCGGGATTCAGAGTCCCTCAGTGTCCCTCGTCGCGAGCGGGTGCCGGCGCCTGTCCGGCGCCTGCAGACGGCTCTGTAGGGGCGTGCTCGCAGAGCAACCGCTTACGGGGTGCGGCCGCTCAGCGCGTGCACGATATCAGCCCATAGCGTCTGCTCCGCGCCAGCATCGCAGATCTCATGCGCTGGGGCCACTTTTGGGGCAGGACCCGTGGCAGGGCGGCTTTCAATTGCCGCCATGGTAGCGATTTAGACAGGCAAAAGTCCCCAGCTGAGCGGGCTTCCGGGATGTGGATGCACAGCTCCGATGAAAAATGAGAACTCAATGTAACTCAATGCGAGCCAGGGCGCAACGATGCTTTCGACTGTTTAGCTGGACCATGGCTTTGCGGTATACGGCAGCTGGATCGACTGCCGTACTCCACCGCAGGTACAGAGCGCCCAGCAGCACTGTACTGGCTGCCACCGCCTGAGGGCAACCAACCCCCAGCCCGAGAAAGGGGAAATAAGCGGGTGGGGGGGTTCGTGTGTTTGCGGTGTTTTCTCTTTCTGCACGGTTTTGTGCGTGTGTGTGTGTGTGTGCGCGCGCGTGTGTGTGTTTGTGTGTTTGTGTTGTTGGTTTGTTGCTTGAAGGGGGGGAAAGAGCACCCGCGGCTAGACATCCGGGCTGTACGTTGAACATCAGGGCTTATTGAAGGGGCGGACAGGCACGCAGGCGAGCAGGCAAACGTACAGGCAAACAGACGGTCAGACAGACAGACACAAACAGATAGACATACATACAAACAAACAAGCAAAATGGCATCCCTGGCACCTCTCAGGCCAGTCAGCTCCAGCGGCTGGTACGTCAGCATACACAAATGTATAACTCGTGCCGTACAAGCACACGTACAGACGTACCATGACGCCGTACTCCGCCATCCGGTCGTTAAAGGCGATGAACGTATTGGTCACACTCCGCATGACGCGCCTGAGCGGCGGCGGGCCGGGGAACATGGTGAACTAGAAAAACATACATACGCACATACAAACAAATCGCAATACATGGGTTTTGCATACTAGGGTTTGGCACTACTGGTAACGTGCGACCATTGCCCCCGGGAGATCCTGGGATCGATACCCATTAGGGTGAGATATTCTTCCGATGGTGGAAGGTATAGCGTCCTTACAGTTGAGGAACGGTGGTGATTTGGGAGAACCTGCGATCCGGCCAGGAATGGAGTAGGGCCGCTATCGACCCGGTAGATTTCGTTGGTTGCTGGTGGTGGGTGCGGAACCTGAGCGATCCACTGAGAAGTTGACTAGGGTAACTGGATGAGGGGGCCCCGAAATACCGGGGAAGGCAGGGTTTCGCAGGGTAGCTGCCACGGGCGAAGATATACCCCCCTGTTTCACACATCACACAAATCGCAAAGCTATGCAAAAGTTGTTCGTATGTGTGCAATACCCTTTTCGCCATTTCCTTCTCTTTGAGGACCAGCTCGGCAGTTGGATCCTTTAACGTTTTTGCGGGTGCACACGATTTCCCTCCCCTCTCCCCCCCTTTTTCCCTTATCGCCCGGGGCCCCCCCGCCCCTCCCCCCCTGCCCGCGCGCACCAGAAAACCACCACAGTCGCCAGCTCCGTCACCACGTAAATAGCGGTGCCGTACTTGTGCCATACCGCCGCTAGCTGCAGCCGCAATGCATCCCCCACGCGGCCCCTCAGGACTCCCCCCGGCCCCCCAGCGCTGCTACTGCTGCTGCTGCTGCTGGTAGTTGTGGTGGGTGTAGTGTTGGCAGCCTGGTGCACCCCCACCCCCACCCCAGGAAGGTACCGGTAACGGGGGGGGGAGGTGGGCACCAGGCCAAGGGGGCGCAGGAGGAGGGCGAGGGAAAGACAAGCCGGTTCAGCATTACGGTGGGGGTGGTGGAGGGGTGGTTGGTGGAGGGGTGGTGGCTTTGGAAGGCCCGAGGGGGAGAATGTCGAGGGGGGAAAGAAGGAAAATGGACAAAAGACGGCGAGATCTCATGAGAATCCTAAATTGCAGATATGTTTGTGTGTGTGTGTATTTCCCCCAATCAACGGGAACGCAGGGCAGGGCAGGGCAGGGCAGGGCAGGGGGCCCCGCGCACGCATACTCTGTCCGTTTGCTTGCATGTCCGGGGGCCAATGAGCTGTTGTAGGGCCCCCCTTTTTTTAAAGACGTAAACACTCCGCATGTGCACCTGTACGCCCACGCATTCATACATACATACAGACAGACCTGCGTAGACATTCGCCGTACTCTGTACGGCGGTCGTCTTGGCAAGCCTTGCATCGCCGGCCCAATAAGGCCCCGCCCTCGATTCGCCAACGCAAAACCATCAACATCGAAGCAGCGCCGTGCACCCGCCGCTGCCGCCGATGCCGCCACGGCGGGGCTGGTCGTCATAACGGCAGAGCAACTGCTACAGCTCCCAAAGCTGCTCCGCAAAGGAATGTGATGCGGCCGTAGCGGCTGCAACAGCCCTCGCCGTACAGGACCCCAAAGCGCGCCGCCGCCGCCACCGCCGCCGCCACCGATGCTGAACAAGGATTCAACTTTGGATCCTAACCCCAGACTGATTATGGCGGCTGGGCTCGATCCTGCGACGTCGGGCAGTAGCAGAAATGGTTTAGCAGCTTCGGCGCACAGGAGATTTGGGTTTCAAGTCGGCATTGAAATTTCAAGCACCCGGGCAGGTAGGTCACACAGCCCCAGACGACCGCCAGGTGTGTCCAAAATTGTCCAATTTGGAATGTTCGATTCCAACATGACGGGAAGCTCGCCCCCCCCCGGAAGTGTTCCACAACCCGCAACGTGTTCAGTCTCTTAGTCCCACGAGTTTCCAAAACCGGGAGGAGCAGGGTCGTTGTCGGGGAAGGGATGTGTGATGCTGAAGGGTGCCAAGTGCCCAGTGCTAAGTTTGAAACGTGTGCAACCCCCAACACGTGCGTGCGGGCACATGCAGGAGCCCAGATGTCGGAAAGGATGGAGAGAGAATGGAGGAGAGAAGGCGTACCTGCTGCAGCGGCTGCAGCAGCTGTCGCGTTGCCGCGCGAAATAGCGACAGAGCCCGATGATGTGAGGGAATGATATGGCTGCGATCGTAGCACAGCAGGTGTAGCGATGTTGCTTGTGGCGGGGGCGGGGGTGGGGGCGGCCGTCGGCGTTAAAGCTCTAATGGAAGGTTTTTGTGTCGCGGAGCAGACTGCGGTCAGCACTGTGCAGCTGTGCAGGGTTTGGAGGATTGCTGCGACGCCGCGAGCACCATATCCGGGCATCACAGCTGCTGCTGAGGCCGCTAGGGCTGCTGATGCTGCGAGCGCGCACGTAGCTGAATGCTGATGGGGGTGGGAGGGTAGCTCCAGACACCAGTCCAGAACCTGTAGGACAAGTCCACAACAAGAGAAGCGTGCTTCTGGAGCATGATAACAACAAGAAACACAGCGTCTATCTGACAACTGACCACACCACGTACGGCAAAAACGTGTACGGGCATACGAAGGAATGTGTACGGATGTACCTCTCTGAAGGCCTCCCCTCGGTCCAAGTTGTAAGCACAGTCGCGGCCGTGGTAGCTATTCGGGTTGCGCTTGCCGAACTCTGATGAGGCGAAAGAAACACGTGAAATATACATAGCATGATGTCAGAGCTTGTTACAAAAGCGACGAGGATTCCTGTACGGCATCGCAGTATTGATCGCCCGAAAGCTTGCTTGGAGCCGGCGGCGAATGGGACGCCCTTTAACACAAAAAAGGCAGCTTGTCAACTCCCCCCGGCTTAAAGGATGTTTTTTGCCATGCCCAAGGCTGCGATGGCCGGGATGACGGATGGATCCGCCCGGTGCTGCTCCACTAAATTGTATTCCCACTTTGCTCCATGCACCCAGGGCACCCTAAGGCCGCACATCGGACAACTCAAGCGGCTTCCGAAGTCGCGATCCGGCGCATAGTGTCGCGTGGGTCTGAACCCACTTGCGCAGGAAAGACCTACAAAGCGACATTTAAAAAACCGACGTTTAATAAAATTGCTGTCGAAAACGTCGGAAAGAAACATCCAGCTCTCAAAGCATCAAATCGTATTATTAATGTACGATATACGGCATGTTTTGCAGAATAGAAGGAAGTGAGCCCTTCCCCGCCCGCTACCTGGCTTCGAAGAAGCCCTCCAACCCCACCGTAATCATGTGGTTACGGTCTAGCTCCCGAACGAAGTCCGCCGTGGAGCTCACCCACTTCTGTTTGTACGGGTCATTACATACATACGTACAGCTACATAACAGGGATACAAACAGACATTTCACAGTGTTGACAAGGTGGCCGAGCGCGCGGTGAAAGGCGCTATTATAAATTCATGGCAATGTGAATGGATGATACTCTTTGGCAATGTGAATGGATGATACTCTTTTATGTTCTATGTATGTTCTAAAATAGACATAGAACATGTTCTAAAATAGACATACATACATACATGCACATATTGCCAGCGTTGCTAAAGCTGCCCAAGAAGTCCTTTTTTTGAAGTGCAAACCAACAAACGAGGTGATGAGGGGATAGCATTAGTTAGTCGGCGAATTCCCGCGGACATGCGGCCTCGTAGCAGCCCTTGTACCTTACGTGACGGACCCCAGGCTCTCACCTAAAACCGAAGGAAAACCCGAACACCTCTACAACCTTCAGACCCATATACACCACACCCATTTTAGTGCAATTCCTCACACGCACCCGCAATACGATGTTCCCAGGTCCGCCGGGGCGTAGCGATTGGCGGCGTAGCGGTTGTCCAATGCAGTGAATATCCCCCTCATCACATACATACATACATACATACATGCACAGACACACCCATGCAAACCAAAACTCCTTTATATCTTACCGATAATCGTGACGCGTTCGATCCAGGATGCCGTATCGCCACCTGCCAAATGTACGGCAATGAGAAAATGCTTCATGCATTACGGCAGCAACAACAATCAAAAGGCCAAACCCGCATTGCGAAACCGCTTGTTTGAGTACGTCGCTGCGAGCTGTCGTCTACATGTTACGGTGTGACATCACTCAAATACATGACGATCGCACAAGTGGACGACAATAAAGCACATTTGGCATGAGCACCTGGCTTTGGCCCGATCTTAACTGTTGTAGTGGCGAGATGTACGAGCATGCCGTACCTGACGTACGCGGGCATGCCTCCATAGTCAGGCCAGTAATTCGTAAGCACCAGCAGCAGCCTGCGCATATGCTGTTAGCCGTTAAACTTTGGATGAGCCGCAATTTAAAGCGTCGCAAATGGGATGGATGGGGGAGGGAGAAGGAGGACTACAGCATTTCTCAGTGCCGCCACAGCATAATATTGTTTTTCTCAATCATGCATGTCTAGTCATATTCTTTGCCATACATGCTGGTGCCAAAAGTACTTTTAGACCAATCGCGAGAAACGGGGACACAACGGGGATGCAGCTGGAAGTTTTTGCAGACCGCTTCTGCGCACTCGCAACGCAAGGCTTAATTCCCTGGTGAAACAGCCTGTCCACATCGAAAGTAATGTTTTCATTGTATAGCCTAGACAAACACTGTGAAAGATAAGCACTAAGTCATTCAGGGCGCAACAGAGCATAACAACGGCACTACGGAATTCCGAAGGCCGTGACCATTTGTAGAAATTTGTGGCGCTTCAGTGGTTTGACCACTACCGACTGCAGTTCTGGGGAGTTACTGCGCTCATATAGACAGATTACACACCTGATGCCTCGCCGCCCGGCTTCCTGTAAGCACCACCTCGTTGAATTTGCCTGCAGCGATGCATCGCAACTCACGTGAATGCTCAGACCTCAGGACCATTCCCCAAATTATGCCGAACCTTGGGAGACTCGGCACCCCCATCGTGCCTCGAGCTGATGCCTGGTGATGCGGCGTCATCGTGGGCATACCTACCCGGTTCCGGTTGCAGCGCGTTCCATTCGTCGGGCCCGTCACAAAACGCCCAGCATGGTAGGATTGAGCCGCCTTGCATCGTCCAAGACCTCTGTAACCAAAGGCCGTTGGTGCTCATCGGCGGCATGAGTCTGCGGGTCAGCAGTTCATCAATACTACTTCCGATTTATAAAAGAAATGAAGGCTACAGGAGTCGGTGAGCATAGGTAAATTGCAAATCCTTGCTTCTATAGGAAGCTTCTCTTAGCGCGTGGAAGGTCTGACCCACGGGCCATATAAGGATTCCTTTCGAAAATGCGATTGCAGAAAAATGGGAAAATGATATCGATAAACCAACATACCATGAGGTAATGGCAGTTTGCTCCGGCGAAATGGAAAGGATGGTCACCGGCGTAAAGCCGGATCCCCCTAACACGCACGAGCTGCATTTTTGATTTACTCAAAAAGAAATGAAAGCAAAATGGGAGGATATTGTGCATAGATCGAAGTATTGCGCTTTAAGGTGTCGCCGTACAATAGCATTTTGACCCGCATACCCGGCTGGACGACAATTGCATTAGTAGCCTTGCTGGTACTCTTTTTCGACTGAGAATGTGTTGCTTGTTCTTCAGTTTGAAGTTTTGTCTTTTTGCGGCAGATGCATGTATCTTACGAACTTGTAACTTACTTTGAAAGCTGCTTCAGGCTCGAGACTGTGAACTTTCCCTTTAACCCTCCAAAATGACCACAACCTTTCCACGAACTACGGGTATGGACTGGGGGGTAGTCTTCAGCGCGGGACGTCGGCTTTTGGACCATGGGTGACTTCAGACCCTTAGGACTATCCGCTACGTGACCAGACCATGACGAGTGCACCATCATTTCCACCGTTTAAATTTGAATCTCGACGTGCACGTATTGATTGGCGTCTGCTTCATGGCATTGACATTTACGCCATGGTTGGTTCCAGCTGCTCTAGGGCTTGAGAAGCTGGTCCCATGCGTCGTCGCAAAACCTGTGCCTTTACTGACCTTGTACAGATGCGTGACGTGGATCTCGACACACTGGAGAAAATTGTAAACATAGTCTCGTTCGGCGACATAGAGTCGGAGGACACGCGTCATCTTACGGAGCTCAATTTCATAAAATATTCCGGCTATGATTGAGTATTTGCTATACGTGCAGGATTGCCTGCAAAACAGCAACGCAGTGGGCTGCGACTGTTATTCTGCTTTGCACGCAAGAGCTGAGTTACAAATCTCCATCTGGGTCGATTGGGGGATTTCTCTTTTTTCTTACGCTAGCGGGAGCTGCGACGAAACCGCAAAACCATGAAAACCTACGAGCTCCTGGGCGTACATAAGTGATGGCAAGGGCGCCGCCGCCACAACCGCGGCAGCAGCCGTGTCGCCGCCGGCCCCACCGCCGCCGCAGCCCCAGGTGCGAACCGGGCTCTAACCTCACTAGTACTAGTCCTTCCACCTCACTCGTGTTTTCGAATGGCTCTCCTTCATCATCCACTAACACCTGATGTAGCACCTGGTTAGGTCAGCCATCATTAGTTTCACAACTGCGTGGAAAGGATCGTTCATGCCGATTGCAATGCTTTTCTTCTCGCTTGCTGTATCTCCTTTCTGTATCTCCCAGGTGGTGCGGGTGGAGCCAAACCCGGTCAATCTTGCCATGGAGGCCTTATTGCGCAAGGAGCTGGCGGCGCTGGGAGATCGGCTCGGCTAGGCGACGCTGGAGTGCCTGACGCTGCGCTTCGAGCGGGATGAGCTATATCAGGTTTGTGCCTCTGAGTCTGCCAGGATAGCCGGCGCCACCTGCATTGCTAGACGAAGTAGCTATCAATAGCAGCTGCTGCAATAAGCGGCACCACGACTTGCTTGGGCAGGGGTGCAAAGGCAGGGCGTCCTTTTCGATCAGGGACGTGGAGCATCACGGAAGGTACCATGTAGGGGATGTGGTGCAGGCGACAAATCAGACATTACCCGCTCCCTTCACATGCCCCGTGGTGCATAGATGCGAGTCACCGTAGTATTTTCTGCTGGGTTGTGCTGTGCTGTGCTTGGCTTCTCCCTGACCACCGGGGCCGCATCTGTCTGGTGCGGATGGTACCGTGCTGAACCCGCGCTGTCGCAGGCCGTGAAAGATCTGGAGGCGACGGTCAAAGCGTGCACTCGTAAGTGTGTGTGATTGGGGAGAAGGGCTTCCCGCAGAGCTGGAAGCATTCTTCTGCGGTGTCTGGGTGCCTGCATCTGCTTTCACCACTTCAGCGCTTCACCGTTGCTTTCACCGCTAATAGTCCCTTTCGGGTCGAGTGTCCCTCGGGCCTTCACTCCCACATCATCACCTGCCCTGTCAGCTGGTTAAGGACGCATCGTGTTGCACCGCGATCAGCTCCAATTGTAGGGTCGCAGCTCTCAGGTCTTGAACCGGAGACGCCCGGGATTCTCTTGTGGTGTCACACCCTGTCACCCGGTGTCACACTCTGCTGCATATATGAAAGCCTGAGACTAGGAATGCGGCTGGCTGCTCTGTCTACCCTTGTGCTTCCTGAAATCTCACAGATACGAGCGGGACGTCAAGCCCCCACGCTACTCTTCTTAGTTCAACGCCGTAATGGCTTCGATATCCTAGCTCACATCCTTCACCTGCTTCATACCCTACTTCCTTATTCTCCTTCCCCTCTACCCTGCCCTTAGTTTTTTGTAGTTCTTCTTTCCCTGCCCCTCTTACGTTTATTCTTTTCCTTTTTTAGGCACCACGGAGCTGCATGCAGATGCTCCTGGTGCGCACGGTTTGGCGGGAGCCATATGTGGCCCCGATCCACACACTGTTCTTTGTTTTTTCTTTCGTCTCTTTTTTTGTTTCGTCTCTTTTTTTGTTTTTTGTTTCTTTTGTTGTTCCTTTGTTTTTTGCTTTTTATTATTACTTCCCAAATTGCTTTCACCCCGTTTTGCTCATTGCGTCATCATTCCCTCATCCGGTACGACACTTCGCTTTGTTTTTTCCTTCCTTAAGCATTTCCTTTTCCTTAAATTTCCCTTTTCAGTCAAAATTTCAAATCAGCCAGCCAGCTACTACTATTCCTCAGCAGCATTTGCATGTCCCCTTGTCCTTTATCGCACCCGCCTCACCTCTTTGTTACCCTTTTGTTTTTGCATGTGCCTTTTGCCACTACTTCGGCGGCCTGGCCAGGTGAGTCCAAAGGGTGGTTCGAGCTTCTTTGGTATTTCGCGTTGGCGTCGGTAGGCTAGCCGGAATAGTTTAGTTGGGTCGGTCGGGTCAGTCGCGCGTTCTAGTTTTTTTTTTGGGGGGGGGTTGGGAGGAGCACTTGCATACCGGCAGCCTTTCAGTATCAGCAATGCAGCTTTCTCTCCTGGCCGGCAACTTTACTCCACTTTTACGTCAGCACTATTTTTCTCGCCGCCTTCACACTTTTTTTTACACCTACCAGTTTACGGTTTGGCTATACTATTCAGCCTTTTTTTCTGGCGGCTTAGGTAGGTAGGACTTCCAACAGCTACGTCACTTCGTCATCCCGAGGTTACAGTCGTCATCCCGAGGTTACAGTCGTCACAGTCGCCACGGATGCCTTTCGGTCAGTTCTTTCGGTTGCTACTATCTTGCCCTAGCAGCAGCTTCAATCGCGTGTGGTTCGTCTTTCCCCCACGCTACTCGCGACAAAAGTAAGTCTCTCCACCTCCTGGGTTACTATCATGGTCGGGAGTTCCCTTGCCCTATTAAGCCATGGGCTCACACTCTGTGGACCTGTACTTGAGGCCACAAGTCAGCTATCGCCCATTTATTAGCTCCACATGTCTAGCTTCACCGGGGCCTGCTATGTAACCTGTTGGGGGATCTGCTTGGGAAATGCATCTGTGACACCAGTCGCAAAATATCTGTCGCGGACTACGGAAAGCTCTCTTCTTGTGGCACTGCCAGTATCCTCTCGGCGTCCGCGAGCGTCTTTGCTTTTCATCGTGTTCAGCACATGTTGCCCGGTTGTTTTGCAGTGCGGAGGCCCTGCAGGCCGTACAAGGTTTCCAGGACCAGCTCAATAAGGCCACAGTGGAGATCACGTAAGGCGATGGGGCTTGAATGAGGGGGACTGGAAAGCACATGGCAGACAGGGGATGACCGGTTAGGGCTGGCGTGAGTAATTCGGAATGGGCCATGGGCGTAAGGCGCTCCGTGCACACATCTAGGCATGCGGGCCGTTCATGTCCAGGTCGTTCGTCTGGCTCGTGGGGCTTTCCTTTCGTTAACCTCTTCTGCACCCGCTGAGTCCTGAAAGACCGAGGGAAATCTAAGGGGTCCAGATCACAAGACAGTCCAACCTTGCTCATGCACATGCCGCTTCTCTTTACTCTGTGCTTTCCCGTTCAAAATGGGTCCCCTCAGGCTCTTAATGACGTCCACCGCATTTGTGTGGAACTTGTAATTCTTGTAACTCTACTTTTGAAGTCCTACGGGCGTGGGCCATTCACGTTTCTTCGATGCTCATACACTGGCACTGGTAGCCTCGTAGGCTAAGGGTACCATGGCGCGCATTTATGCACAGCTGCGCACAACCCAGCATGGGTGCGTGTGGCTCCCGCCTTCCTCGTTCCCAAACCCTCCGTCCTTCTTCCTGCGCCCCTTCCGTCCGTTTGCGCAGCAAGCTCCGGAACGAGAAGGAGGACCTTACAGCGGAGCTGGAGCAAGCCAACGTGGAGCGACGACATGCAGGACGAGAAGAGCCGGCTGCTGTCTGAGCTGGCAAGCAGGTATGGCGAGGGTTAATTGAACCTACTTTGCTGAGAGCGGATAGCCAACTGGGCTCGTGAGTGCGGCTGTCCCTACTGGCTGCGTGCCCCTCCATGCTACTCCAGAGGTGGGTATCTGACGGTCGGTCCCAGATGGTTTTCTCGGCAGACAGCTTTGCCTGCTTCTAGGACTGTGTGGCGTAGTACTTGGCGACAAATGCCGTAGGAGCGTCCTCACTTCACAACCGTTAATTACAGTTGGTAGTGAGTCCAACGTGCACCGTGAACATGGAGAAGGGCAGCGTCGACATGGAGAAGGGCGCGGCCAGATTACCCCAGCCTAAGGAAGGATAAGCGCGTCCCTCGATCTGGGATGTGATGCATATCCGCAGCACATCGTGTGTGCCATGTGTGCCCTGCCGCGGGCCGGCGGGTCCCACGGAAAGCCCGCGCACCAGCGAAAACCTGAGCAGCATGCTGCTGGAAGCTGACCGCAAGAAAGCGGCGATTCAGGTGTGCTATTGGGCTGGGGTGCGGTGCTTGGAAAGGGCCTTCCCATTTAGCACAAGCAGGTAGGCTTTTCAGGTACTTGGTGGACATTTTTTGCAAGGAGCTTTGGACGGGGCATGGGATCGAGGTTCACCGAAGGGTTATAGGTCATGGGGAGCGCTGGAAAAAGTGGAGCAGCAGCGATTTAAAAAAAGGCTGCGTAATGCTGTCCTAGTGGCTATGGCCATCAGTTCTCCGGCCTGAAGATGAAGATGTGTTAGGCCAAATGCTTTAATTTACCCGTTGTAAATCTGCTTGTTAATCGTCCCCCGATGTCTGTATGATGTGTGAAACAGGGGGGTGTATCTTCGCCCGTGGCAGGTACCCTGTGAAGCCCTGCCTTCCCCGGTATTTCAGGGCACCCTCATCCAGTCACCCTAGTCAACTTCTCAGTGGATCGCTCAGGTTCTGCACCCACCACCAGCATCTAACGGAATCTGCCAGATTGATGGCGATCCAACTCCATTTCTGGTCGGCTCGCAGGTTAACTTTATCCCCGGTCACCACCGTCTATCAACTAGAGGCGCAATGTCTTCCATCATCGGGAGGACTGTGTCTCTATTGGGTATCGATCCCGGGATCTCCCGGGGGGCAATAGTCGCGCCTTACCAGTGGTGCCAAACCCAATTTGTATAGTGGTGCCAAACCCATAGTGGTGGCAAACCCCATAGTGGTGCCAAACCCCATAGTGGTGCCAAACCCTAGTATGTATGTTATATGTGGCTAGATGCATGAATGAATCCACACAGAATTTTGTATCCGAGCTGTCATGGAAATTCCTCATAAGACTATACCATATCCCCACGCAGGACATCACGGAATCCACAGGCTGATGGGACGAGTTATGTACCAGAGAGGACCCACGGGCGCATCTCAGGTGAAACTATGGCTGTGCATTCAATGGATCCCGTTAGCATCCTTGTGATAATGCAAAGCTAAGAGCAAGCCTTTCCTACGAGTTGTTCTCCTGGACCCAGCCACACACAATGATGATCTGCAAAATGCAAACTCGATAAAGCACGTCATAATATGGCGGCACTGCAAAGCTCGTGAATCTTGTTCACCTTGGGTAACTTGGATTTTGCCCGTCACAAACGCACCACAGGGCCCCATGCCGGCGCCAAGGATTATTCAATGGCATGGAAGTATTTCAAGCGATCTTTCTGAAATTGAATAAGTACGCATATTGTGATCAACGATATTGCTCAGCAGACAACTTCTCCAGGACAAAGAAGCCAAAAGAATTGCGCAACATGCTCCAGTTTTCCCGGCTACAAGGTAGCACCACATGACATCTAATAATCAACTCATCCAGCAAGCCATCAGCTTACACCAGCTCTATATTGAACTGATTGCGTGGCCTGCCTCAGACGGGGATTGCATACACCAACATGAAACGGCTGTAACAGTGCAGTGCCTACTCATTTCCCTGCCGACATGGTCACTATCATTACACTGACATTGGGCAGACTATTCATATGCCTGCAGCAGGTATGTGTCCAGCAGCATGCAGCGCAGGTTGGGTTTTCCTCTGTTGCCGTTGTACTTCTTCAGCTCCTCCTTGAAATTGTTGCTGCGCTGTGAAGATGCAGAGGCCTTGCCATGTGAATAAGTGAAGTTGGAGGCCTGCAGCTTCGCCACAATGCTGACCACACCCTCCATCCTGTTTTGGCCAGCCTGTATACTGCAGTATATATTGTTGTTCACTGCACATGCCCTGCAGGCGTCTTGCAACAGATGCTGACCAGATTGGACACGGTACAGGCTGGCCAAAACAGCTGTTTTGGCCAGCCTGTAAAC
>NW_003307553.1:1352072-1353602 GCF_000143455.1 Volvox carteri f. nagariensis | reverse complement strand
ACTGTGCAGTGTGTGCACCCCTGCATGGTTCGGGTGGCGGGCCTCCAGCTGTGTCACCATGTCCTGCAGCACTTCGCCCATTGGCTCTTGCTGGCCAGCGTGCGGACGGCGGACAGACCAGTGGCACCATCCAGCAGCGTCAGCAAGTAGCGTGCCCCCCCTCGGCCCGTGGTCGGCATGGGCCCACACAGGTCAGAGTGTACGACCTCCAGTGTGTGCTACGGCCAGTTGCCGTGGCTGGGGTGGGCGGTTGCGGTGGCCTTCACGGTGTCACAGGCCTCGCAGATGGCCTCCACCGCCTGTCATAGTGCCGCTGGAGTGACCTGTGGTCCCTGCACCAGCTGCTTGCTGATCAGCTGCTTCAGCACGCGGTAACCGAGGTGACCATGTGACCATACTGGCAGTGCAGGCGCTGTGCTGCCGCAAGTTCGGTGATGGAGCATTCAGTGGCCCCGGGGCTGCCGTTGCCTGGTTGCCCTTTGCCGTTGCTGTCGCCGTTCAGTTGGCCTCCACCGGTGTGGCTGCCGGCGGTGCTGCCGCCATGGGTGCTGGTGATGGTGGCGGCACTTCTGCCAGCGCTGCTACCTGCAGCCTGGCCCCCGCCAGCTCTGTCACCCATGGTGCTGAGGGCATTGACGGTGACGTCGGTCGGCGCCTGCAGGTCCACGTCCATGCATAGTGCCCATGCTCACTCCATGTGGTTATAGACGGGCTGTTGTGCAGGAGGCTGATGCATGAGAACCAGAAGCCCGTCTTGTCCATGCTGAACATGACCGAGTAGCCGCGTGTCATGAGGTCTGTCGACCTCTCACGAGGTTGACAGATGTCAGGGTGAGGCCTGAGCTGGGGACATGCAGCACGTTGTACAACGAGGCCATCTCCTTACATGTCTTGCTGCACCAGCATGAGCAGTGATCCCTTCTGTTCAAAATTTCAGGCAACATCGCAATGAGGCAAAACATTGTGCCGAATCTGCCGTACAAAGAGTGTTCAAAGCTTCACGCTACTAACGGACGAATACATAAGCATTCATTTACCTTAAAAGAACAACGGAATTCTATAGCTTCATACAAATTCGCCTATCAGCAACTCTCCCTGGTCGTTCAAAAGTTGCTTGAAGATTCTACCATCTCCATACTATGAAGGAGCGCTTCTTCATTTCTTCATTTTATCTGAACCTTAACGTATCCTTCCAACACAATGTCCATGGACAACGGTAATGAGGTCGGCGCCTACGAGTTTGACCGGAACGCCCTGGACAACATCGCCCGTCGGCGACAAGATCGCCCACGCAAGAAATACAGCCAGCATCGTCCAGTGGATGAGTTTGGAGTACATAAGTTTGCCAGGGCAAACCATCTAAGTCAATTTACCGCGTGCCAATTGGAGGATGCCTTGTCCAAGGAAAGGTGCCATATGGACGACCTTGTCAACCTATTGCGCCAATCTAGTGACATGGACGCAAAGCAGTTGCTTGGGGACATCGGCCGAAATGCCGGGACAATGACTTATTAGGGACAATGACACGGC
>NW_003307553.1:1350335-1352022 GCF_000143455.1 Volvox carteri f. nagariensis | reverse complement strand
GGCATCGCAGTATTGATCGCCCGAAAGCTTGCTTGGAGCCGGCGGCGAATGGGACGCCNCTTTAACACAAAAAAGGCAGCTTGTCAACTCCCCCCGGTAAAGGATGTTTTTTGCCATGCCCAAGGCTGCGATGGCCGGGATGACGGATGGATCCGCCCGGTGCTGCTCCACTAAATTGTATTCCCACTTTGCTCCATGCACCCAGGGCACCCTAAGGCCGCACATCGGACAACTCAAGCGGCTTCCGAAGTCGCGATCCGGCGCATAGTGTCGCGTGGGTCTGAACCCACTTGCGCAGGAAAGACCTACAAAGCGACATTTAAAAAACCGACGTTTAATAAAATTGCTGTCGAAAACGTCGGAAAGAAACATCCAGCTCTCAAAGCATCAAATCGTATTATTAATGTACGATATACGGCATGTTTTGCAGAATAGAAGGAAGTGAGCCCTTCCCCGCCCGCTACCTGGCTTCGAAGAAGCCCTCCAACCCCACCGTAATCATGTGGTTACGGTCTAGCTCCCGAACGAAGTCCGCCGTGGAGCTCACCCACTTCTGTTTGTACGGGTCATTACATACATACGTACAGCTACATAACAGGGATACAAACAGACATTTCACAGTGTTGACGAGGTGGCCGAGCGCGCGGTGAAAGGCGCTATTATAAATTCATGGCAATGTGAATGGATGATACTCTTTGGCAATGTGAATGGATGATACTCTTTTATGTTTTATGTATGTTCTAAAATAGACATACATACATACATGCACATATTGCCAGCGTTGCTAAAGCTGCCCAAGAAGTCCTTTTTTTGAAGTGCAAACCAACAAACGAGGTGATGAGGGGATAGCATTAGTTAGTCGGCGAATTCCCGCGGACATGCGGCCTCGTAGCAGCCCTTGTACCTTACGTGACGGACCCCAGGCTCTCACCTAAAACCGAAGGAAAACCCGAACACCTCTACAACCTTCAGACCCATATACACCACACCCATTTTAGTGCAATTCCTCACACGCACCCGCAATACGATGTTCCCAGGTCCCTCCCTGGAGGCCTCGCGCCGGGGCTCATTGAGCAGCTCCCGGCCCAGGATGGCGGGCTCCATAGTGTACGGCATCCGGTGAGGCCGTTGACCCAGCCAACCACCACTGACACGGCACGCCGGAAGATGGCCTGAAGGTGTGGGTCAGGGTAGAAAAGCGAGGTGGGGTGCTTCCTGCGGTGGTTGGGGGTTGGGAGTTGGCACATACGGCATGTGGAGTGGTGGGAGATTGGGCTTGCTATAGAGATGACAGCTGGCCATGGACACGTGTGGAGCTGTCGTGACGCCAGGGCGTAGCGATTGGCGGCGTAGCGGTTGTCCAATGCAGTGAATCTCCCCCTCATCATGCTTTTAAATGTTTCCTTTGGCTCCCGCTCATCCCTATCATGATTGCCTGTCGGTGGCCAGGTGGTCTTGGGGGGGATGTGCGGGGTCGTGGGGCTGCCACCCCACTTCCCCGCACTTTCCCCTCTCTCCTGCCCCTTGTTCTTGGAAAGCTTTAGGCGAAAGTTTTTATCGGCTGGCATTAGCAAGCATGTGGGCTGTGTGCCTTTTCCAATGATTGAAACGGTTTGTTTTCTTGCATTGGTCGTACAGTGCAAATTGCCCACACATTGCTAGTTGTTGCAACAGTAAAGTATAAGCA
>NW_003307553.1:1349324-1350174 GCF_000143455.1 Volvox carteri f. nagariensis | reverse complement strand
AGCAGTGATCCCTTCTGTTCAAAATTTCAGGCAACATCGCAATGAGGCAAAACATTGTGCCGAATCTGCCGTACAAAGAGTGTTCAAAGCTTCACGCTACTAACGGACGAATACATAAGCATTCATTTACCTTAAAAGAACAACGGAATTCTATAGCTTCATACAAATTCGCCTATCAGCAACTCTCCCTGGTCGTTCAAAAGTTGCTTGAAGATTCTACCATCTCCATACTATGAAGGAGCGCTTCTTCATTTCTTCATTTTATCTGAACCTTAACGTATCCTTCCAACACAATGTCCATGGACAACGGTAATGAGGTCGGCGCCTACGAGTTTGACCGGAACGCCCTGGACAACATCGCCCGTCGGCGACAAGATCGCCCACGCAAGAAATACAGCCAGCATCGTCCAGTGGATGAGTTTGGAGTACATAAGTTTGCCAGGGCAAACCATCTAAGTCAATTTACCGCGTGCCAATTGGAGGATGCCTTGTCCAAGGAAAGGTGCCATATGGACGACCTTGTCAACCTATTGCGCCAATCTAGTGACATGGACGCAAAGCAGTTGCTTGGGGACATCGGCCGAAATGCCGGGACAATGACTTATTAGGGACAATGACACGGCATTTCACGCCCTCAAAGCGGGAACAAACGCTAAAACTAAATACATACATAGTTCTAAATCTTCTACTAAAATTTTCCAGCAGCGTTAGAGTCCTTGAATTAATATTGGCGAACGATGCTTCCCGAGCTACCGGGATACTCCCTATGGCATGAACATGCCGGTTACCGACCGTGTGGGGCCCATTAACCCAACCGACCAGTAACCCAACTGATCGTTAACCCAACGGG
>NW_003307553.1:1344686-1349274 GCF_000143455.1 Volvox carteri f. nagariensis | reverse complement strand
CCTGGTTGCCCTTTGCCGTTGCTGTCGCCGTTCAGTTGGCCTCCACCGGTGTGGCTGCCGGCGGTGCTGCCGCCATGGGTGCTGGTGATGGTGGCGGCACTTCTGCCAGCGCTGCTACCTGCAGCCTGGCCCCCGCCAGCTCTGTCACCCATGGTGCTGAGGGCATTGACAGTGACGTCAGTCGGCGCCTGCAGGTCCACATCCATGCATAGTGCCCATGCTCACTCCATGTGGTTATAGACGGGCTGTTGTGCAGGAGGCTGATGCATGAGAACCAGAAGCCCGTCTTGTCCATGCTGAACATGACCGAGTAGCCGCGTGTCATGAGGTCTGTCGACCTCTCACGAGGTTGACAGATGTCAGGGTGAGGCCTGAGCTGGGGACATGCAGCACGTTGTGCAGCCGGACATTGTGTCCATCACGAGTATGCAGGTGCAGCTTCCCTGTTCCCATGACATGTTGCCCCACCCGATTAGCCGTGGCGCGCCGGCGGGGACATGGTTGTGCAGCAGGGAGCGGTCACCCGTGAGGTGGTATGGTGAGCCTGAGTCGAGGGTGACTCGTGAGCTGCTTCCACTGTGGTCGATGACCAGCACTGGGGCACGGCTCTGGTGTGAGCTGCTTCTGCTGCTGCCCGAGCCGCTGCCACTGCTGCCGCCTGCAGTGTCACCACGGTGGCTGTTGCCGCATCGAGCATGGCCACATTCACGTGCTCCGTCGGCCCTGCTGTTACCGCCATTGCCGCTGCCAGTGCCCCTGCCGCCACCGTCACGGTGGCGGTTGCAGCTGCCTCAACTGATGTTGCCGGCGGCGTGCAGCTGCTCGAATGTGTTGCTGCGGTGAAGGCCGACGGACTCGTCCACCTGCTTAACGGGACACTCGTGAACATAGTGACCAGGCTGTCTGCAGTAATGACAGGTGTCGCCGGCCCCCACGGTGCCTGCAGCACCAGCGGTGCTGCCGATTCCACTGGCAGCACGGCCAGGGCCGACAGATCCCACCAGGCTGGTCTTGCTTGCTTGGGTCTTAAGGTTGTTCTCCTTCTCATGTAGCATGAGCATGAGCTGTGGGTTCGTTAAGTTGGGCTGATACATTGTGAACTCGATGGTGATGGTGCACTGTGGAGGCAGGCCATGGAGAATGGTGTGGTGCATTGTGCTCTCGTCCCACTGGCCGCCGGCCACAATTATATTGCTACAGAGCTGCTCTGCCTGCTGAATGAAGTCAGTGGTTGTCTTCCCATCGCGCATGCTCAGCTGCTTCTGCGGCTCCAACAGGCTCAGCCGGGCCTGGGATGCAGAACGCAACTGTCGCTGTAAGAGCTGCACGGCAGTGAGAGTGGTCTGGCAATTCCTGAGCAACTGCTTGATGGGCAGTTCAGAGGACAGATGCAGGTAGCCGAGCGCCTGTGCGTCCTCCTCCAGGGTGTCTTGGGTGTTGCGGCCCGGAGGCGACGGGTGTTGATGTAGTCTTCAACATGGATGTTGCAAGGAAATCGCCTTAGTCGCCGAGCCACTGGGAGTAGTTCGACCCATCCGAGAGGAGGACACCCTTACATCCCTTCCCCATGATGGTTGCCTAGCGAGCATGACTGATCAAGCCGCGTTCCCCGCCGCCTTTCTGGGAACTAGTTGATGGTATGATGCATCGTTGTTGCAGCATACGATGGCTCCTGATGCGATTTATGCCCTTTCAGCCTCCCAGGCATGTCCCCACTTGCCTCACAGCCACCGACACATCTCACGGCGTTAATTGTGTGCGTGTTGGATGCAGCGTTCCCCGCCACATTTCGGCAAATAGTTGATGGTGTCATACATCGTTGGCACGGTGTAAGACGGTGCCTGATGCGATTTATGCGTCTGGAAGCCCTTTCAGCCTCCCAGGCATGTCCCCACAACTGCCTCACAGCCAGCGGGGTTCTAATTGCGTGCGTGTTCGCATGCGGCATATGTCCCGCCACCTTTCTGGCATCTGTTGATGGTATGATGAATCGTTGTGCGATGTAAGGCTGCGCCTGATGCGATCTCGTTTGCAGAAGGGCCCCCTGAGTGCTGCCAAGCATGTTATTCTCGTATGAGAATGCGTGAAGGTTACTGAACTGAGTATGCCACCAACACATAAAACATCGCATGTGAATTGTTATGTCATGCGATTAATCAAAGTACATCGTGTGTGTTTGGTGTGTGTTTGGTGTGTGTCTGCTGTGTGTCTGCTGTGTGTTTGGTGTGTTAGGCCGCAGTAAACTTGACGCAACGAGCCTTCATACGCTTGAAATGCAACATTTGTTTGCATGTGAATTGCGTTGCGACATGTGTGTGTTTGGTGTGTGTTAGGCCGCGTTAAGCTTTATGCAATCAGCCTTCATACGCATGGAACGAAGCCAAACTAACCTTACAAATTGTGAAAAGAAGAAGTCATATGTAATACACAGGTTTTCATGAGTAGTTGCCTTACCGCTTATAGACGTGAGTCGGGCTTGGGTACCTGCGAGCAGAAGAGTGTGCTTGCTTCCGTGGGAGGAGGCGAGCCTGGTTACCGACTGCGCTATCTGCCGCGGGGCGGTGTAATGGGCAGACGACGCAGTGGAAACCTGTCAGTACTGACTATATTAACTCGCGAAATTGCTCTTTCCGTCGCGCTCTCCGCGACTTGCCCTACTTTCTCACCAGTACGGCCCCGCCGTACCACCAACGAACAGCCGAGTACGCTCTCGGCAAATACACAGAAAACCTTGGTTTTCTTTCGTTACTCTCAGAAAACCTACAGATTTGCAATTTATGTACTGGGCTAAATACTGGCTGAACAGCGACGCAGATCGGTCGTGCGATGATGCCGTGCGAAATCTTGCCGCCGCCGAAAAGTGCGTAACAGCACTACCTACATTTTCGCTTTCATGACATTGTAAATTTGCATTTGATTAAGTTGGTTCACCACTTTTGGCAGGCAAAATGGACGCAGACGCGGAACACAGTGCTTTACCACACAGCATCAAGCACGCTACAAGGCGAAAGATCAATATGCTGTCATATACAAGAAATTGTTGCAGATTCCGCTTAGCAGGTAGAGCCAGTGACGGATAGATTTCGCTTTAGGCCGTACGACTTGAGGGCCTTGTTCATGGGCCTTCTTCCCTATAGAGACTGTACGGCATCATTGGCCTTCTTCCCTATAGAGACTGTACGGCAGTATCATTTTTTACCTAAGAGGTTACCTTTTTAGAGTTAGAAATAAAGGAAGAATCATTTTTTACCTAAGAGTTACAGCTTTTCAAAAAGAACTAACAGCAACTACTACTATTATAAATTTTTGGCCGATCATTGGCGAGCGCAATAATGAGCGGTAGCAACTATGCGTTCCACTGCTGCGAAGGCTTTCTTCCTAAATAAATAACTTACTGCCGTGCACAAGAGTTACTGGCAGCTTCAGACTGTATGCTTGGGGTACTGGACTTTTAGAGGCTGGTCAGCCTCCACCGCTGTACGGTAAGGAGTCCAGGAGCTGAATCCGACGGCGCCAGTGAAGGTCACAAGCAAGTCATGTTGCACGAGTCATGTTATCCCCCGGTGTTACTGCGCCCTACCAAGGCACGCCTCTTGGGTGCACCCATTCGAGTCCGTGCCATCCAGCGGGACCCCCAAAGCTATCTTATCAGTGCTGTCGCTGCCGCAATGTGTGCAGCGCTGCCTCCGCCACCAGGGAAACCGTCAGCACGGCCACCTGTGTAGTGTCGTCGCTATCGTCTAGTATTTCCACACGTTCCTGCGGAAGGGACGGTTGCACGTGCCCAAAGGATGGTCAAGCAGGACATGGCCTTGTGCAGGACATGGCCTTGTGCAGGACATGGGCTTGCACCGAAGCGTGATGTGACCTGACTACGTTGCCTATCCCCTGTCGTTAAAAAAACCCTTTTCACGAATACCGCAGCAATTCAGCGTACCTGCATCAAGTCGCCCCGTCGACCAGACCAGATGTCGGCAAGCGGCAGCATGCAAGAACCCAGGGTCTGCGGTAACAGGGATTGAAACGGGCGAAGGGTAACGGCAAGGGACTGGCTTCCACGGTGGCCATCAATGGAGTATGCAATGGAACAGAGCTTTTCCATGTGACCGCAAACCGGTTCCTTTGATACTTAGCAAGCACAGGGGCTGGTCCTAAACTGGCTATCATTGCTCATCCTCATCCTCATTTCCTGTCGCTTTGTCACTTTGGCTGCGGTTTTCGTGGTCGTCATCACTGCATCATCCCGGGGTCGGCTCCTTCAAAACCGCCTACTGGTCAGTTCTGCTTCTTGTACACTCTTTCCTTGGCAGCAGCTTCACTCGTTCGTGGTTCGTCCTTCCCCCAACCCCTTCTGCTGGTCGTAAGTACCCACCGCACTACGACTAACCCACCCATACTCTAAACTGCCGTGCGCTACCATATCGCAGTGTGCCACCTCCACCAGCAAAACCCGCTACACCACGCCGCACCTGCAATGTGCCCGCCTGCGCGATGCTGTTCATGTCCAGACGTGAGGCGGCTGTGCTCATGAGCTTAACCTCTAACATGAATCATCGCCGCCGGCCAGGGCGTCAAGCAGCTCTGACGG
>NW_003307553.1:1342322-1343387 GCF_000143455.1 Volvox carteri f. nagariensis | reverse complement strand
CTAGTCGCCGAGCCACTGGGAGTAGTTCGACCCATCCGAGAGGAGGACACCCTTACATCCCTTCCCCATGATGGTTGCCTAGCGAGCATGACTGATCAAGCCGCGTTCCCCGCCACCTTTCTGGGAACTAGTTGATGGTATGATGCATCGTTGTTGCAGCATACGATGGCTCCTGATGCGATTTATGCCCTTTCAGCCTCCCAGGCATGTCCCCACTTGCCTCACAGCCACCGACACATCTCACGGCGTTAATTGTGTGCGTGTTGGATGCAGCGTTCCCCGCCACATTTCGGCAAATAGTTGATGGTGTCATACATCGTTAGCACGGTGTAAGACGGTGCCTGATGCGATTTATGCGTCTGGAAGCCCTTTCAGCCTCCCAGGCATGTCCCCACAACTGCCTCACAGCCAGCGGGGTTCTAATTGCGTGCGTGTTCGCATGCGGCATATGTCCCGCCACTTTTCTGGCATCTGTTGATGGTATGATGAATCGTTGTGCGATGTAAGGCTGCGCCTGATGCGATCTCGTTTGCAGAAGGGCCCCCTGAGTGCTGCCAAGCATGTTATTCTCGTATGAGAATGCGTGAAGGTTACTGAACTGAGTATGCCACCAACACATAAAACATCGCATGTGAATTCTTATGTCATGTGATTAATCAAAGTACATCGTGTGTGTTTGGTGTGTGTTTGGTGTGTGTTTGGTGTGTGTCTGCTGTGTGTCTGCTGTGTGTTTGGTGTGTTAGGCCGCAGTAAACTTGACGCAACGAGCCTTCATACGCTTGAAATGCAACATTTGTTTGCATGTGAATTGCGTTGCGACATGTGTGTGTTTGGTGTGTGTTAGGCCGCGTTAAGCTTTATGCAATCAGCCTTCATACGCATGGAACGAAGCCAAACTAACCTTACAAATTGTGAAAAGAAGAAGTCATATGTAATACACAGGTTTTCATGAGTAGTTGCCTTACCGCTTATAGACGTGAGTCGGGCTTGGGTACCTGCGAGCAGAAGAGTGTGCTTGCTTCCGTGGGAGGAGGCGAGCCTGGTTACCGACTGCGCTATCTGCCG
>NW_003307553.1:1332267-1333379 GCF_000143455.1 Volvox carteri f. nagariensis | reverse complement strand
TTTATGTTAGGAGACCAACGGGCATAGATCCCGTCTAGTTGGAGCGCCAAACAAGCGCTGTTGCGTGCCGGCCGTCGTTTCCCGTGCGGCCTGACCCGGGGGCGGAGTGCATGAGACTAACCAGCCGTATGCACCCGCCCCCCGCGCTGTGCTTCGGCCCTGGGCCCCCGGCTTTTCAGCCCACAGTGTAATCAACGTCATACATACATACATACATACATACATACATACATACATACATACATACATACATACATACATACATACATACATACATACATACATACATACATACATACATACATACATACATACATACATACATACATACATACATACATACATACATACATACATACATGCATACATACATACATACATACATACATACATACATACATACATACGTATGTATGTATGTATAGCGGCCCTCGGGCTATCTAACGCGTCATGTGGGCCAGGGACAGGTGGAGCAGCAGGAACCACAGGTGGTACCGGGGGGCACGGGAGGGCAGATGGTGGTCTCCATCCCTGGGTCCGGACGCTCTCCGCCTATATGCTGCTCACCCACCCCGCCTTCCAACCGTGGGCCCTGACGACCGCCAGCCAAGCCGGGCCCCGACTCGGCGGAAGCGATCTACCCACGGATATCAGCCGGATTGTGGGTGCCCTGGGACACCTACCACCGCTCCGGGATATCGAGACCAGCCCCCTGTCCCCCAGACCGTGGTGCTGGGCAACCGCGTTGTGGGGTAACCCGTTGCTCCCCAATACCGGCGAGGCAGACCCAGACAGTTTGAACCGCCGCCCGGGCCTGGAGACGCACTTCGTGGGGATCGCTACATGCAGGAAACTGCAAACGGTGGGCGACCTAGTGCGGGTCTGGGACCTAGTGGTGCATACTCGAGTGGCCTCCCTCCCCAGGTCGACCTGGCCCGAATGGGTCAGGACACACCTCGACCCATCAACCCCAGCACCCACGCGGGACAGGTCAGCGACCCTGGCAGCCCTTAAGACGCTACATGGCGCTATCAACCCGGCCTGGCTCGAAGCTGCAAGAGCAGTGGAAACCCAACAGCAACAGCAACCCCAGCCGCAGGCACAGCTGCAGC
>NW_003307553.1:1331116-1331904 GCF_000143455.1 Volvox carteri f. nagariensis | reverse complement strand
AGCTTGGTGACCTCCCCAGCCCGGGATGACTCGTCGGGCTCCCGGTCGCCCAGGTCCTGNTTGCGAGCTCTCTGAGATGCTCGGTTCGTTCGGTCGGCAGGAAGGGGCCCCCAGTTGCGACTTCGTTTATGTTAGGAGACCAACGGGCATAGATCCCGTCTAGTTGGAGCGCCAAACAAGCGCTGTTGCGTGCCGGCCGTCGTTTCCCGTGCGGCCTGACCCGGGGGCGGAGTGCATGAGACTAACCAGCCGTATGCACCCGCCCCCCGCGCTGTGCTTCGGCCCTGGGCCCCCGGCTTTTCAGCCCACAGTGTAATCAACGTCATACATACATACATACATGCACAGACACACCCATGCAAACCAAAACTCCGTTATATCTTACCGGTAATCGTGACGCGTTCGATCCAGGATGCCGTATCGCCACCTGCCAAATGTACGGCAATGAGAAAATGCTTCATGCATTACGGCAGCAACAACAATCAAAAGGCCAAACCCGCATTGCGAAACCGCTTGTTTGAGTACGTCGCTGCGAGCTGTCGTCTACATGTTACGGTGTGACATCACTCAAATACATGACGATCGCACAAGTGGACGACAATAAAGCACATTTGGCATGAGCACCTGGCTTTGGCCCGATCTTAACTGTTGTAGTGGCGAGATGTACGAGCATGCCGTACCTGACGTACGCGGGCATGCCTCCATAGTCAGGCCAGTAATTCGTAAGCACCAGCAGCAGCCTGCGCATATGCTGTTAGCCGTTAAACTTTGGATGAGCCGCAATTTAC
>NW_003307553.1:1329186-1330798 GCF_000143455.1 Volvox carteri f. nagariensis | reverse complement strand
TGCAGCGATGCAGCTCTTATCTGAATATCTTTATTTGGTTCATTACTGTTATAATGCGCTATTGTCGTTGTCGCCGCATTCCTTTGAAACTCTGCCCCAAACACAAGCGGGATGGATGGGCGCCCATAAGTATCTGAGGCTGGAAAGGTGCCATGCAAATAGAAATGTTACAAGGGCCAGAGTCTGGGCAGCAAGGGGGAGTGGTAATCACCTCATTAGCATTTAGCATTTGAGACAGAGGAGGTTTTGCTGTTCCAGCTCCACGCCTAGCTTGCCGCCGCACGCAGACTGGAAGACCTGGCAAGGGCTTATGTACTGGCGCTATAGCGACGGCTCGCTTGCCCGCATTTTCCGAATGCGACGATGGCTCCCAAGAGCTGCATCACTGTATCATTCGTCACGCGGTACGACACATATCACCGCATCACCATCTCTCACACCTTTAACCAGCCAAAGAATGGCGGGGTACGGAAAAGCCCCCTCACAACAGGAGGAGGGGGGACTCTTTAACGCAAAAAGATCAGCCATCAAGCTAGAACGCAATTCCACAACATATGGAAGGCCTTTTGCGACACCTAACATTTTGGGAAAGCGCTCCGGGCACTTCCCCGCTTGATGGACTCCTCCGGGGGTCAAGCGGCCGACAGACAACGGCCACAAGTAATGGCGTGCGGTGCAGTGTGGTGACGGTGCGCATATCCCCCTCCATCACTTTCTCTCTTCCTCTTCTTCCCGCCTCAAAACCGATCAACACCCGCTCCCTCGAAACAGCAGCACACGCATGTATGCGTGTATGTAAATCCACGCATGGGGGGTTTGTCCGCGAAGCTATCGACAACGTCACCTGCAACGCTGGTCCCTAGAACAACATCCCTAGAACATCATCCATGCACGCCGCATTCAGGAAGAAAACATTTCCCTCTTTCGCAACCATAAAACACACACACACACAGAGCAACAGCAGCAACAGCACCCACAAAGAAGTGCGGGAACAGCAACAGCAGCAACGGCAGCGGCAGGCGAGCTGCAATGCGGAGCTGAACTCGCACACCAGCTGAATTCGCAACACCAGACATGCCGATGACAATGATGCAGTACGCGATTCAAACACGCAATAAAAAAACCCCGCGAGTGACGCCACTGTAGAGGTGACCAAACGCAACATGCTGATAACACACACACTGACGAGGGCATGTCCTGCTCAGGCAACATCCCGTCACGGCAAGCACGGCACGGATAGATCCGCCCTCCTCAACACCCTTTCAAGGACGTGACATCACATATCGTACATACATAAAATAGACACGCATTCGCTCCGAACCACTACGTTCGGTACCTCTTAGATGTCGCAGACTAGCTTTGTGTCGCTATTAAATGTACAAAAGACTGAGATGCCAAGCAAAGACAGATGCCGTACATGTCCTTATCACTCCTACAGGATTATCTACCCACGGATATCAGCCGGATTGTGGGTGCCCTGGGACACCTACCACCGCTCCGGGATATCGAGACCAGCCCCCTGTCCCCCGGACCGTGGTGCTGGGCAACCGCGTTGTGGGGTAACCCGTTGCTCCCCAATACCGGCGAGGCAGACCCAGACAGTTTGAACCGC
>NW_003307553.1:1312534-1329136 GCF_000143455.1 Volvox carteri f. nagariensis | reverse complement strand
TCATGCAGGAACTGCAAACGGTGGGCGACCTAGTGCGGGTCTGGGACCTAGTGGTGCATACTCGAGTGGCCTCCCTCCCCAGGTCGACCTGGCCCGAATGGGTCAGGACACACCTCGACCCATCAACCCCAGCACCCACGCGGGACAGGTCAGCGACCCTGGCAGCCCTTAAGACGCTACATGGCGCTATCAACCCGGCCTGGCTCGAAGCTGCAAGAGCAGTGGAAACCCAACAGCAACAGCAACCCCAGCCGCAGGCACAGCTGCAGCCACAGCCGCAGTCACAGCCACAGCCGCAGCCACAGCCGCAGCCACAGCCGCAGCCACAGCCGCAGCCACAGCCGCAGCTACAGCCGCAGCCTCAGCCGCAGCCACAGCCGCAGCCACAGGTACAGCCACAACAGCTGCAAACACAACCACAGCTACAGACACAGCATCAGCCGCAGCCGCAACAGCAGCAACAGCCGCAGCAACAGCTACAGACGCAGCCGCATGAGCAGCAACCCCAACAGCAGCAGCCAGAGATGCCAACGGCGGGGGACATGACGGCTCCAAGCACCCCCAACAGCACTCAGGCGTTGGCTATGATCCTAAAGCGGGTCGGATGGCAGATACCGGGCGGCACAACAACCGTCCCACTCACACGCCTGACGGTCCGCCTAGCGACACAGCTGCAATGCGGGGCCACCGAGGAGAAACGGGGACGCTTGATGGCAGCATTTGTGCAAGAAGCGTTGGACCCGCAGGAAACGGCACCTTCCTCCTCAGCGGAAACAAGCCGCTTCAGGGCGACGCAAGCCCGCTTGTGGTCGGGGGTGCGGTGGGAGAACGAGAACAAAGAAACGCTGTGGCGGCTCGCCGTGGACGGCATCCCCCTGCCCGGCAACACGCACCTGGCCCGCATGGTGCCTGAGCGCTGTGGGTGTGGAGGGTTCGGCAACGCCAGCAACCAGCACTGCTCCCCACGCATGCACCACTTCTGGGAGTGCCCTGTCGCACAAGCTGTCCGGGAGCAAATTGACCGACACATACAGCCCTCCCAGGAGGCAGCGACAGGCGGCATCACCCGGAAGCAGCTGTGGTTGGTCCAAGCCCCGACCGGCTGCGAGCAGGCCCCCTGGGATGTGATCGCCCTGGCGGCCCTGTCTGCTATGGAGGTAGGCAGGTGCTGCCTGCGAGCAGCCGGAAGACGACTGGAAAGGGCGGCTAACCCCGCGACAGAACAGCCAGAGCAAGCGCAACAGATCCAGGCGCAAGGGCCCCAACAGCGGCGGATAACGGACTTCTTCCACCTGGCCAACGGAGTGAGACCGCACGAGGGGCCGCCGCTGAACGCGCCGGTACTCGAGGATCAAACGCAGGGGCCCATCGCGGGACCGGGGACGGCAACAGCAGCAGCAACAGCAGCAGCAACAGCAACAGCAGCAGCAACCCCCCTGGAATACGCCCGCGCTCGGGCAGTAGTGGACTTCTGGGCGCGCTTGCGCTCTTTCACCGCGCTCAATGTCCCAAGGCGGGGCTGGGACGGAGTGGGACCCCACCACCCGATCCTGTCAATCGTCGGGGGAGCACTGCGCTGCGCGGAGGCGGTGGACATCACGACCTAATGGTCAAGCGGACGCGGCGGGAGCTGGAGTTTAGGGGATAAGGGGATAGGGTGTCGAGGCGCGGAAGGGGGATTTGAGGTGGTGGGGGTGGCAGGGAGGTCGAGAGGGAGGTTGAGGGGAAAGGTTGCGAGGGGGGCGGGATCAGGGATGGGGCTTGGGGGGGTGCCGCGCAAGGGGACATGGGGGAGGGAGGGTTTATTTGCCTGGGGGAGCCGTACCGGCGGAGGGAGGGGAGACCGGGGAAAGGGCGGGGAGAGCCGGGGGGGGAGGGAAAGAGGCAGAGAGAGCACCAAGAGGATGTAGGGTTGAGGGGTGGTGAGTGGAAACAGGTGGCCGTAGCGAGGGCGCGGATGAGGGGGAGGTGGGCACCCAGAAGGAGGGGCCGTACTCGAAGGTGCGCGCGTGGTGCAGGACTAGGTTCTTCAGGGTACGAGACCGGGTTTTTCGTGTTGCGGCGTCTAGGTGAGATAGGATCTTGGGAACCAGCCGTCTTGGTAGAGCGGTATTGGGGGGGCGCCGAGCTGGCTACCCTCCCCCCCTGTGGTTTTTCGGAGGCTTGATCGCCCTGCGTGGCCGCAGGGTCTTCCCGTTTGAGTACTTTTCAAGTTAGACCCAGTGCTGTGGAAGGGCGCGGACTTGTGCGGTGTTATCCCCCCGACGGGGGCTATCTCCCCTGGACTAGCCCAGGGAGGGAGAGGCGGAGGGTAGTAGTCTCAGGAGGCTGTTTTGGCGTCTTGTGGTGTGAGCTCTTTGCGCTCTTTTTATTGCGTGAGGATTTTTGAGCTTGGTGACCTCCCCAGCCCGGGATGACTCGTCGGGCTCCCGGTCGCCCAGGTCCTGGTTGCGAGCTCTCTGAGATGCTCGGTTCGTTCGGTCGGCAGGAAGGGGCCCCCAGTTGCGACTTCGTTTATGTTAGGAGACCAACGGGCATAGATCCCGTCTAGTTGGAGCGCCAAACAAGCGCTGTTGCGTGCCGGCCGTCGTTTCCCGTGCGGCCTGACCCGGGGGCGGAGTGCATGAGACTAACCAGCCGTATGCACCCGCCCCCCGCGCTGTGCTTCGGCCCTGGGCCCCCGGCTTTTCAGCCCACAGTGTAATCAACGTCATACATACATACATACATGCACAGACACACCCATGCAAACCAAAACTCCGTTATATCTTACCGGTAATCGTGACGCGTTCGATCCAGGATGCCGTATCGCCACCTGCCAAATGTACGGCAATGAGAAAATGCTTCATGCATTACGGCAGCAACAACAATCAAAAGGCCAAACCCGCATTGCGAAACCGCTTGTTTGAGTACGTCGCTGCGAGCTGTCGTCTACATGTTACGGTGTGACATCACTCAAATACATGACGATCGCACAAGTGGACGACAATAAAGCACATTTGGCATGAGCACCTGGCTTTGGCCCGATCTTAACTGTTGTAGTGGCGAGATGTACGAGCATGCCGTACCTGACGTACGCGGGCATGCCTCCATAGTCAGGCCAGTAATTCGTAAGCACCAGCAGCAGCCTGCGCATATGCTGTTAGCCGTTAAACTTTGGATGAGCCGCAATTTAAAGCGTCGCAAATGGGATGGATGGCTGCCAGGGGAGGGAGAAGGAGGACTACAGCATTTCTCAGTGCCGCCACAGCATAATATTGTTTTTCTCAATCATGCATGTCTAGTCATATTCTTTGCCATACATGCTGGTGCCAAAAGTACTTTTAGACCAATCGCGAGAAACGGGGACACAACGGGGATGCAGCTGGCGGGAGAGCGCTGACGTCGCATGAGGCGTAATCCACCCCTCTTCTCTCTCGCTCCCTCTTTTCACGTTAGCTGATCGTTTGTCATGTTGTGGCATTTCTTGTCTTCACACGAACACTTTGCGGACACCTCCACGGAAGTCATCTGCTGTGGGGGTGGGGCCATTTGTGTTTGTGTGTTTGTGTGTCCATGTCGCGCGAGGATCAGGTCGTTTTGCATTGTGCAGCGATGCAGCTCTTATCTGAATATCTTTATTTGGTTACATTACTGTTATAATGCGCTATTGTCGTTGTCGCCGCATTCCTTTGAAACTCTGCCCCAAACACAAGCGGGATGGATGGGCGCCCATAAGTATCTGAGGCTGGAAAGGTGCCATGCAAATAGAAATGTTACAAGGGCCAGAGTCTGGGCAGCAAGGGGGAGTGGTAATCACCTCATTAGCATTTAGCATTTGAGACAGAGGAGGTTTTGCTGTTCCAGCTCCACGCCTAGCTTGCCGCCGCACGCAGACTGGAAGACCTGGCAAGGGCTTATGTACTGGCGCTATAGCGACGGCTCGCTTGCCCGCATTTTCCGAATGCGACGATGGCTCCCAAGAGCTGCATCACTGTATCATTCGTCACGCGGTACGACACATATCACCGCATCACCATCTCTCACACCTTTAACCAGCCAAAGAATGGCGGGGTACGGAAAAGCCCCCTCACAACAGGAGGAGGGGGGACTCTTTAACGCAAAAAGATCAGCCATCAAGCTAGAACGCAATTCCACAACATATGGAAGGCCTTTTGCGACACCTAACATTTTGGGAAAGCGCTCCGGGCACTTCCCCGCTTGATGGACTCCTCCGGGGGTCAAGCGGCCGACAGACAACGGCCACAAGTAATGGCGTGCGGTGCAGTGTGGTGACGGTGCGCATATCCCCCTCCATCACTTTCTCTCTTCCTCTTCTTCCCGCCTCAAAACCGATCAACACCCGCTCCCTCGAAACAGCAGCACACGCATGTATGCGTGTATGTAAATCCACGCATGGGGGGTTTGTCCGCGAAGCTATCGACAACGTCACCTGCAACGCTGGTCCCTAGAACAACATCCCTAGAACATCATCCATGCACGCCGCATTCAGGAAGAAAACATTTCCCTCTTTCGCAACCATAAAACACACACACACAGAGCAACAGCAGCAACAGCACCCACAAAGAAGTGCGGGAACAGCAACAGCAGCAACGGCAGCGGCAGGCGAGCTGCAATGCGGAGCTGAACTCGCACACCAGCTGAATTCGCAACACCAGACATGCCGATGACAATGATGCAGTACGCGATTCAAACACGCAATAAAAAACCCCGCGAGTGACGCCACTGTAGAGGTGACCAAACGCAACATGCTGATAACACACACACTGACGAGGGCATGTCCTGCTCAGGCAACATCCCGTCACGGCAAGCACGGCACGGATAGATCCGCCCTCCTCAACACCCTTTCAAGGACGTGACATCACATATCGTACATACATAAAATAGACACGCATTCGCTCCGAACCACTACGTTCGGTACCTCTTAGATGTCGCAGACTAGCTTTGTGTCGCTATTAAATGTACAAAAGACTGAGATGCCAAGCAAAGACAGATGCCGTACATGTCCTTATCACTCCTACAGGATTAAAACAGGCTTACCTACAACGTCCGTGAAACAGAAAGCGATCCGGCAACCAACCGCCGTACAAAGGGTCAGTCGGCTGTGGTCGCCCCTTGAACCATACTCCTCCGCTGGGACATCTACCGCCGGGTGCTTGACAGCATTACTATATACATGCCGTCGTCGTCCGATGATTAAGCTAGGTTGATTATCAAAAAGGCCCCAGGGACATGGGAGCTCAACCACGATCATGACAAAATCAAACCATCTCCACACAATGGCGCTGCCACTTGCGGCTCTTGTGTGTCTCGCTTTTCAGGCATCAGGCGTTTCTGATCCCCATAATTGACAAAATCCCGGTGATATACTTTAATACACATTTCACTCTTCTTCTTCTTCTTCTCCTGATACCCCCTACAAATGCTTATTGATGAGGTCCGCCAGGCTCTTGACCTGCAACAGCAACGCCGAGTAACAGGGGGTAAGGAGCGCGTTAGGGTATAATAAATACTACCCTAGCTGCTATTCCCGCTGGGCACTCGCACCTCCGCTACCGACAAGTCGCTACCGACAAACCCGAATACCCGGCAAGAATGCACAAATGTCATAACCATCCAGGTTATCCAGGAGGTACCCAGGGCTCCAAAAAGACAGTCTGCAGCGCGCGGGGGGGGATGTGAGATACCACACCTCCACACCTGCTTCACGCTCACCTTAGCACCGGTCATCGTATCTACTATTTTTGAGTTCTTGTACAAGTGGAAGGTCGGCAGGGCCTTGATCCCCAATGACATGGCCAGCTTCTTCGACTCGTTCGTGGCGCCTGAAGGGGGGACCAGCACGCCACAAGCAGAGTGGGTTCGTCATATCCCCGGGGGGGGACTTCCGGCTGATGTTCTTGGGAGGAGGTAGTAGTTGGAGGGAAGGTGAGGTGGACGGTGGTTATGTCGCATGAGACACACTTCAACACACACGCACTGCAACACACACACACACACATATGAGGTAGAGGCATAGGGTCGAACGCCCTCGGTCGAGCAGTACTGGTAGGGGGCTGTGGGGCCCCCTCCCGCCCCTCTCCCCCCGCCGTTAGGGGGAGAGTGTTGCGGCGGGCGTTTCCATTGGGGTAACGGTTAGGTGCAGCTGGCCAGCTGGCCCTGATCGATCTGTAACAGACACACATACACATATACACTGACATGAGGATCAGGCGGGTATTTCCCCTCACGCACTTCTAAGCAAACCCCACCCCTTGTGCGTTACACAGGAATGTATGTATGTATGTGTGTGTGTGTCCGTCTTACGATCTTTTCCGGAACGTTCTATGTCGGCGCCTTTATGGATCACGAAGAGGTGCTGAAGGGTTTCTGCTGTTAACAATTCATCCTGCCCCCAAGACCCTGGCTACTACTGTCAGATTGCACTTACCGCAATCAAGCTTGGCAAACACCAGCTTAGAGGGGTCGCTTTCCGCTGCCATTCGCTCCAGCTCGGGCGCTATCATCTTGCATGGACCGCACCTGCAACGGACCATGAGCGCGCGCAAGCCTGAGTTTGTCATTGAGGCACAGAAACGCACACAACACAACGCACGAAAAGCTGATATCAGGCAAGCAACTTGCCAGAGCATAAAATAGCAACAATATAGCTTTTGCACCGAAGTGACAGTCACCTACCATACTGCGTAGAAGTCCATGGTGACGAGCTTGTCGGAATGCTCTGCTAGGAAGTCATGGTACTGCTCCGCAGTGATTGTGTGGACGATTTTCGGGGGTGCAACAACAGCATCTGCTGTCACTGGCATCGATGCAAGAGTAGCCTTCTCCGTCCGAGCAACGCGCCGGGCCGACATTACCTTGCGCGGCAAGGCAACGGCCATGATCGGCACGCAAGCGCGCTCCGTGTGACCTGCAGAACATTATTCAAATGTGTTCAGCATAAAGGACGCCACAATCACAGTCGCGAGTTCTAATACAGGTGGAAAAGCGACTGATACCGAAGTTCTAGGAGCCCTACTCCAAGGGAGCTTTTCCCAGATGGTTCTGAGCAACCGCACCCGCAACCACACATTGTAGACACCTCAACGTACCAGTACGGAGGCCAGAGGCCGCACGCGTCGACGTCGACAACATGGCACTCATGTCGGCAAATTGCGACAACTCAGTTAAGTATTACACTGGTATTAAAGCAGTGCTCGTGGACGTGAAAAGCTTTGACCCGTCGAACACGTCGATGCCTTTTTGCCGTATAAAGTAGAGCGCCGGGCATGACATGGCATCCGTAGTACATGTTTCGGAGCAGCAATGATCATAGCGCCCAGCGTTTGAATGATCGCGTAGATTGTTGCCCTGTGTGATGCTATGTTGCAGTGCGAAATGATGATTTACGAAGCGATAATACATTTCACAGGCGTTATAACATTTATACTGCTACACCTGTACCTTAAGCAAATGTACTTAAACAAATGTACTTGTTTTCGAAGATATCCATATATATGGATATCTGTATTATCATTCACACCCTCACGTTCACATCTGAGTTTGCTTGCTAACTTCTCGGTCGCTTTTAGGCTATTATCATGACATTACCGATTTATCTAAATGCTGGGCGTAAGTCATCTCAGCCGAGTAGGAAGCAGTCTCTTTGACCTTACTTAGGGTTGCTCGAGCCCGCATACATTGTTTTCGTGTTTAGCTTCCTGCTTTCAGTGCATATTTCTCGGCTGCTCTACATTATCACAGTCCATCTGCCTAATAATGCCGAAAATTGTCCAAGCAAATGAACAGATAGATAAGATACATCGGATCACATCAGATTTATGTTACAAACCCAAGATGTGGGTATCACTCTACGCTCAGACAGCCACTAAATATCCCTTCCGCGCGTGAACGTTCTTGATAATGCCACTCTTGCAGAGCTCCAATGGCTCCAACACAATGACTCCACCAGGAATTTACGCCGATGGGGTGAACTTGGTGGCGTACTGCAAGGGAAAAGAGATACGTTATGCGTCAGGGAAATTTTCTTGGAAAAGCTACAAAATTGTCGGAAACCACTTCACCCTTGCCAACCTACCGCGAAGGCGTTGTTCACGCCGGGGTTGGCCAGGTGGTCAGACAGGTTCTGGAGAGGGCCCTTGCCGGTCACGATAGCCTGGACGAAGAAGCCAAACATCGAGAACATAGCCAGGCGGCCGTTCTTGATCTCCTTAACCTTAAGCTCAGCGAAGGTGTCCGGGTCGTCAGCCAGGCCGAGGGGGTCGAAGGAGCCGCCGGGGTACAGCTTGTCCTGTGGGAAAAGTGGCACATCGCCCTCTTCAATTTCCAATCGCAGAGCAGAAGAGGCACGTCAAACACCACGTCACAAAAGTCACATAAACCCGCTAACGGTTTGCTTCATTCATTTCTTACCAGGCCCTCGCCCAAGGGGCCGCCGTTGACGCGGTAGCCCTCAATAGCGCCCATCAGGATGACCTGGGTGCCCAGGATGGCCAGGATGGACTGAGCGTGCACCAGCGATGGGTTGCCCAGGTAGTCCAGGCCGCCCTCCTGGAAGATCTGAGCACCAGCCTTGAACCACACAGACTCGCCGAAAGGCACACCGTAAGAGCCCAGGAGCTCAGGGAAGATGCAGCCCAGAGCGCCAAGCATGGCCCAACGAGCGTGGATCAGCTCCAGCTCGCGGTAGCGCTTGAAGGTCTCGGGGTCGGCCGACAGACCAGCAGTGTCCCAGCCATAGTCACCTGCAAGGATAAAATGTAAGAAATTATAGGTGTCCGAAGGAACAAGCATTTGCATGTAGACTCGAAAACAGGTTGACAACGGCCAGATAGCAAATCTTTGAAAGCAGCAAGCAAAAACAAAGACTTAGACCTCACATCCAAGCATGACGTCTTTACTATTGAAGGGTATGAAGATCGCGATCATCCCATGCGCGTCCTCGCTCACGGAAACAAGATGCCAAGCAGATGTCGGGAAGTTAACTTACCGGGGAACTCGCCGGTCAGGTAGCTCGGGGGCTCGCCAGTGAAAGCGCCCAGGAACAGCGGGCGGTCCGGACCATACCAGAAGCTGTAGAACGGGTGCCGATAAGTCATAGGTCAGCATCGACTTGACCAGGGCAGTAAGAAGCAAGTCCGACAGCGCGTAACTGCAAACAATATCTTATGTTGCCTGTCACACCTGTCCGGGGTAGACGACTTGGCAGCCGGCTTCACAGTGCGGCGCGCCTCGACCTTGACGGTCGTGCGGCGCGACACAGCGGCCTTAGCAGCAGACTTAGCGAGGGTGAAGGCCATTTTATCACTAGTGGGTTCTCACAAGCTGGAAGTGGGAACTGATGATGAAGGTAATTCCGGGCGTTAATATGGAAGAGGCAAAGCGATGCCGTACGAGATGGAGATTTCGGCTCTGGAGCCGGGGCCTAAAGTTGGTGTGGTCCATCTACGAGCTACGACATTAAATTTTTATACTCCTTGGCTGAAATAATGTGTGTTGATAGTGTATATTGAAACGGGTATTGAGTGTCCTCTGCTGCTTGCATTAGGAGGAATGATCTTTCCCGGAATGGTATCTTCGGACCATCGAAGTTGGATGCCTTAATAACCTCAGATATTGTTGAAAAGGATGCCGGATGTTTACGATTTCCATCGTTAACCTGCAATTTCTATTCTCTCGGTCGGCATCTCTGGGCATTTGCAGTGACTGCGCTTGACGGCCACCGAATTGCTACGAAACTCTCTTTCGTGTGCTTTTGTGTGCTTTGATGATGCTTCGTAAATAGGAGCTTACGAATGATAAGGCTGATGCAATCCCTTGGCAAATTGCGGATGTGACGTTACTGCTGGCTTAATCATCTTGATAATGAGTTTTCAAGCCCTCGCGTATATATTTGAATCTGGCAATGCTAGCAGCATACAGGGCAAGCGCCTTCATGTGGCCTTCTGACGATTGCTCACACAGCGCAGACATAATGATAAACTGAACTAGCTTGCAAAAGATCCCCTCCTCTTCCAGCATCTTAGAGGATCATCCCTCGTCAGGATACAATTTACTCCTGGTGCTTCCTGACGCGCCCGGCCCCTGCATGCTGCAGTTACACGTCTCAAATTTGAACAGTTACCTGTAACGTGATCTCGCAAAATTTGTCATATGGATTGGATAGGTATAGCCAAGGAGCCTGCTGCATGGGCTAACCTTTAGAAACGCATGCTTTCCTCGTCTCGAGATGGACACGCAGCGTGCCGTACCACCATAGTACTGCTTTTAACTTGCTCCACCAACTGACAGTAATGGGATGGATTGTGAAGTTTGGGCTGCCATTGTTTGATCTTTATAATGCCTGCCCTGCCGTTGCAGGAGCTGTCGCGCAATACCTACGATCCTCGACACGCACATACTGAAGAGCTGCCTTTGCTCGTCCACTTTGATGAAAAGGATGTGTACTATTATGGCGTTTAAGCGTAAGAGCGTATCGCACTTGCATTTTTTGGGGCAGCAGCTGAGCCAATAGTTTATGGCATCCACTGGCATTCGCAAGGAATGCGGGGAGCGGGGAGCACGTGAATTTACTTGTGGGCACCCTGCACCGCCGATCATACAATCCTCCACGCCGCCGGAGAAGCCGCAGGGCAACCCACACAAAACCACAAGAGCGTCCCATGGCTCATCGTCATGCGCATGTCACAGGCCCGGCGTCGTCCTCATCACCTCTATCGGGCCGTCGGCGTCCCCCAGGCCATGCCGCTGCACCCACCCACACATCCCTCCTTCCCCGGCCGCTGCCAGCCCTTCCGCCTGCCTGCCTGGCCCCTCGGGTCGAAAAGCCTACCCCACAGGCTGAGGCTACCCGACATGCTAGATCGTCCATCCCTAACCCTGCCTGCCTGCCAGGCCCACAATGACACCCCCTACAATTTCGTTTTGCCGCCAGCACACACCGCTTCGAACGCAACCGCAACAACCCATAGATCGGACCCACATCGGACCCACATCGTAGATACAGCCTAACAGCAGGTTCGTCCCGCAGAGAACTTGACACTGTCACCTCAAATGGCAAGTAACACTTACTGAAGCGGACAGAAGAGCAGTGGGGGCGGAGCCTAACAGGCGCTGGCAGGAGGGCCCCACTAACAGCTCTCACTCCCGTTCTCATGTTGTCAGGTTGGCCAAATGACCCAGGGGTCACACTGCGGGTCCCTGTATGTCCCAATGGGGATAAGCCCCCTATACAACACCTACTAGGCCGAGACGGCGGAGCAGCGTATTCCCCCAGGTCCTCATTTTGCCACTCGCAAGCACACACGAGCTCACACACATACAGGCCGTGTGTCCAGGTCATACTTGTATTGGCTCAATGATGCGTCCCATGTGTGTGTGTGTGTGTGTGCGTGGTTGTTACAGTGGGCTCCAGACTCCCGAAAAGTAGAGCCATCGGGCCAGCTGGCCGTGCACTGCAGTAGAGTCCCATGTACTCCGTTATATATCCGCGGAAGGAAGGGTCCTGCGGCAACGCTTTTATTTAGTGGGCAGTACTCTTACAGACCCGCAGATTCCTAAGCCCGAAGCTCCCTGTCCTCAGTAACGCCTAGGAGGTGGTTACAAAATGCGATTTGTTACAGCGGACCCCGAACGGGTCGAGTGCAGCGCCCCTAGGCCCCTAGGAACGCCTCCCGCGCAACACTGTGGGCCTTACTCAAAAAGAACTCGGCCAGGCCGTACTAACTTCACTGGACACAAAACCTCAGTTAGTACGCTCATACAATTTGCACGATACTATGGAGGACAGGAAGAGCGATCCAGGGAAGGAGAGCCTCCCTTAAGCCCTCATTTCCCCCGCGCGGACAAGCTTGCGTTGACTGGACACGTGACAGAGGATCAAAGGATTGTGCCAACCGCTGGTGTTGGGAACGGGGAGCACGTCAGTGCACTAAGAGACGTGTGGCCAACCAAATGAGCCAAAGTTGCTGATCTGAGTTAGGTTAAGGCTACCACTATCCCATCACCAAGAGCACACGAGTCATGAGACGCAAATGCGATGGTGCCACACATCCACTTGCCTCGGCACCTGACTGAGAGGGTTTCAAACCAACATGGGATACTCATAAGCATAGATCAAGACCATAACAGCGTTTCATGGAAATGCTTTTGGTACAGGCTTCACAGGTTTCGTTTACGCGGCCAGACTCCGAGCCCGCGGCCCCCTGCACACACAAGCAGAGATGCATGTGCGCTCGGCCTGATTTGGATTAAGTTATATGTCAGAAAAGGATCGCTCGGCATACAATCAATCCGCTGTAGCGGAATGCAAAGTTGTAAATACGTTGGAAGACGTAGCAGACGTCGAACAGAGGAACCCTGGCTCCAGTTGCAGAAGACGATGGCCGTTATACTTCACAGGCAAGCTCAGGAAACACAGAGGTTCATCTGCGCCGTCTTAATACTACAAAGGCTTTGCCCATTCTGCGATACCGTACGGACGTGCGTCTTCGAAAGACACGCCAATGCCCTGTGATGCTGTTTTTTGTGTTCCCATTTAGAAGGGTAACCTAGCCTGCGACCTTCTTGCTAAGTCAAACCAACATAACGCGCAAAGCGCGCCGCAAGCTCGGGCTGATAGAACGTTTTATGGAAGGCCATGAGCTTTTCTCACAAAAAATTCACGACAGACAATAAGACACTGAGACACACTCATTAAGCTTCAAAAACTGCCTTATACGTTTTTTTGTGGAGGACATCCGCAATCCTAGCGTTCAGGTCACAAACGCAAAGGCCCAGCCGTATGACAAACTGAATGGATAGAAAAGATTGCTCTGCAAATACGTGGACATGCGTCGAACGCTGCTAATTGAGCGCTGGCGGTGCATTAGCCGCGCCCGACGCACATGGACCCTGCAGAGCCAACTGGACGTGGAATGGCAGCCATCTACTTCCGAGCGGAGGACTTAGCACGTCGCACTGTCGTGAGTTACCTGGAGGGGTCAACGGTATGCACGAAAACAGCCACACAGACCTGGCCCCTGGGGACCGCTGGCGCGAAAAACAGCACCTGCATACGCAATCCTGACCGCCTAGGAAATCCCCTCCTCCTGCACGCGCTCCTTCTCCTACTCCCCATCTCCAATGTGCAAAAAACGAGAAATTTAAGTTACAGTTAAGGCACAGTAGTGCTGCCCGGCCGCGGCCCGGATTAGGAGAAACCTGGTTGGGAGGGAAATCGACAGCGACCCAGATCACCAATCCCCTCCCCTCCCCCGGGATGCTTTCGGTTTGCACGATACACACACGGAGGCGGGGTGGGGATGTAAGATGGGGCAGGCAATAGGTCGTCGGATGCGGCACGTCGCTTGTCGTTGGAAATATTGCTGTGGGGAGAGGGGGGCTGGCAATGTGCTAATGATGGTGCGACGTTTAGGTAGTCTGTCGGTTTGTACGGGGCTTTGGGTGGTTGGCCCCTTAACCATGGCTACGTACAACCCCCTCTACCAGGGCCCCCCCCAAAACCACCACGACGTCAGGGGGCTTTAGTCTAGGGAGGGAGGGAGGGAGGGGACCCAAGCCGGGGGAACACATACACATACAGACAGACAAACACACCTAACGACAGACAGACATACAGAAACACAAACAGGACCTCGCACTTGTGGTCCTTGCGAAACCCCGTCATCACTAACATACATACTCACATACCTCCCTCCTCCGAGACACATATACCGACAAATATACCGACATGCATACCGACACACACACACACACTCGCACGCAGGAGTACCACCGGGTTCGTGAGGCGGAGCACCGCTCCAGGGATCGCTACGGCCGGAGGTTCCGCGCCTTCCCCTGGAGCGAGGCGGTGGCGGCCGTACTTAGCGATGAGGCGCTGGAGGACGAGGCGAGCGTGGTGGCGCTGATCAAGGAGCTCGGGAGGCAGGGCTGTTCCGAGGTGGCTCTGGCGGCTCTGGACCTGGCAGTGACCCGCGGGTCACCCGCCCCCTCTAAGGCCATGTTCGATGCGGTCCTCCTTGTGTGCGCTACGGAGCATCAGGTAGTCCCGCACTCGGATTACGTCAGGGGGTGGTCGGTGTGTGTGTGTGTGTGTTTTGTGGCGTATGGGGGTAGGTTAGGGGTGTTGAGTGGGAGAGGAACGAGGAGCGATGGGACAATCATGTCCGTCATTGTATGTATGTATGTATGCATCTCGCGCCATTCCTCCCTGTATTCACAACTTCCCACCAACCCCCCTTAACCTTTGGCCGGGGCCCCCCTCACCCCTTGGTTCCTCCTCTTTCCCCCCTCTTTCCCCCCTTAAAGGACCAGCGGTGTTTGGAACAGTACGGCAGAATGCGGTGTCTGGGTCTACATCCCGATCTGGGTACTGCCAACCTGGTCCTCACGGGTCTGTGCAGCCGGGGCAGGTTGGCAGCCGCCGTGGAGATGTTGGGGGAGATGCGGGCCCAACTGGGGATAAGGCCCAACAGCTATTCGGTGCTCATGGTGTTGCAGGTGTGCGTGTGTGTGGGGGGGGGGGAGGGAGGGAGGGGTTTTACGACGAACCAGGGTTTTTTGTACGACGGACCACAGACGATTGAAGAAAGTATCAGCGATAAGCGGATGCTCGGTGTGTGTGTGTTGGGGGGGGGAGGGAGGGAGGGGAGAAGAGACGGGCAGGGGAGGGTGTGGGTTTGTGTGTCTGTGTGTTTGTTTGTGTGTTGTATGAAGGGGGGAACGGGAGGGAGAGGGGCGGGGTTTCGTGCGACCGGCCCCTTCCCAGAGCAAAGGCCAGGGACGAAGGAGCGAAGCGAAGGTGAGGAGAAGCCCCCCTGCGTGTGTGTGTGTGCGTGTGCGAAGGAAGAAGCTCCCTACGACCAAATGATTTTACGCCTGAACACTTATTTATGTCCGAGCGTATCACAATCTAAAGATGTCGAGTGGAAATATATGTCGTACACATTTGCGTGTGCGTGATTTATCTCTGCAAGGTTTCCCCCTTTCTCCCTTCTTGCACCCCCCTGCTGAGTCCCCCCGCTCCCCCCCCCAGCACCTGCTTCCTCTGAGCACCCCCGCCCCCCCGGCCCCCCGCCTCAACTCGTTCCTAGGCCTGCAACCACAAGCGAAGGGGCGCCTACAGAGAGGCCATTGCCGCGGTGCAGGTGCGCGGGAGGGGGGGAGACGAACGAGTGAAGCTGCTGGACGGGGGGGAGGGGAGAGGGTGTGGGTTTGGATAAATTGACAGCACATCGCGGGGGCCCCCGCCCGGTGTAAAGGGGAGAGGGAGGGGAAGGTGTAGACGGGTTTTACTGGTAAACCGTGTTTCAGGCCATTATTTGCTTCCATCTGCCACATTACAAACCCATCAGGAGCTGGAGGCGGGTGGTCGTACGGCAAATGAGGAGGTCATTGAAGCGCTGTTGCAGGTACGACACGATGGGGGCGAAACAGGGGGAGATGGCGGAAGGGTGTGAGTTGCAACTGTGTACTGCAAAAACCCAAAGAATTCCCCCTTTTTATAATATTTTCCCTGTAATTCCATAATGATGATGATGATGCACCACTTCCGTACTCGCCGTACACGCCCCCGCCCGCGAAACCCCACACGAAACCCCCCTGCGCCACACACACACACACGTACACGCACTACCAGCCTTTTCCCGTATCGCGGCTCAGATTTTAACACACACAAACACAAACACACACACACACATACGCACGCACATACACACACACACACAACCCCTCGCAGGTTTGCGAGGCGGCCATGCAACGGTCCCCCTCCTTCGAGGCGGCCTTGGAGGTCTTCTCCGCGCTGTCGGAGGTGCACCTGTCGGACTGCACTCGAATGTACAACGGGCTGCTGGCGGCGGCGGGGCGGGCGGGGCGGTGGCGGGAGGCGCAGGCGCTGTACGCCAGGATGCAAGAGGACGACGTACCGCCCTCCCTGGAGACACATACGGCACTTATACAAGTACGACGGGAGTGTACGGCGGGGGAATTTTGCGAAACCTGTATAAAAAACAGCCCGACGGGTATTTTTGGGGGGGGGGAAGGGATTGTGTGTGTGGAGGGAAATGGGCGAGTACTTGCCACTCCACACACATTGCTTCTTGCATGTGATTTCCCCCACCCGACTCTCCCTTCCCGCTCCTCCCACTCCTCCCACCCTTCTCCACCCCTCCAACTCCCGCAGGCGTGTGTTGTGGGTCGCGCGTTGGACCACGCCCTGCACATTTTCGAGCACCTCGTGTCGGGCAGGTCGGCACACGAGGCCGTACCCGCCTCCATAGCGACGTACAACCACCTCATACACGCGTGCCACCAGGTGTGTGCTTGGGTGGGGGGGAAGGTGGGGGGAAGTGGGTTTGGGGGTAATGCTAGGGAGAAGAGGGCGAGGAGGAGGAGGAGGAGGAAGAAGAGGGGGAGGAGGAGGAGGACGGGAGAGACCGCGCTTGCGCATGTTCCTCCCCGTTCTACCCTGACCCCCCAATCACCCTCCAACACCCCCTAGTTGTTTTCCTTACCTTGCATATTCCCGCCCTTCACACATGCATATACACATACACACACGCATAACCCCCTCCCCCCGAACCCCCTCCCCCCACCCGCTCTCCT
>NW_003307553.1:1311178-1312471 GCF_000143455.1 Volvox carteri f. nagariensis | reverse complement strand
TTGGGGGGAGAGAAGTGGGGGGGAGAGAAGTGGGGGCCAACATCTCCTCCCCTGCAGAATACGGCAGGGCGACTGTTGGCGGATGCACCAGAGCCGAGGGAGAGAGGGCCCTTTTCGGTTCCACAGAAAAACAGCTGAGACTGCCCTAGTCTTGTGGTGCTTTACCGCCCTCGTGTGTCAGCCCTTCTCAATACCCGCCTCCGTGTCCTGTGTGTTCCGTAAGGCCCGCGAGGAGCGCAAGGTGGTGCTGCCCCGAAACCTGAGACCAGCGCCGTACGACGCCATGCGGGTGATGTACCTGGACCACTTAGATGTGAGGGGTGGGGATGTGGGGTAGGGGGGATGTGGGGTAGGGGGGATGTGGGGTAGGGGGGATGTGGGGTAGGTGGAGGGAGGGAGCAGAGGAGGTTCATTAGACGGATAAGCGCCGCAGCCTCATAACCACCACTATAACCGCCTTTCCAGCAGCCAGCATTACAACCGCAATCGCCGCAGCATTACATAACCGGCATTACATACACCGCGATGTCATCGAGCCCCCCTCTCCTCCCCTCCCCCCCCCCACCCCGCTCGACCCCCCAGATGTTGCAGCAGGAGGAGATGTTGGCACTCGAGAAGCTGGGCAGCTTAGGGAGCTGGGCATCCAGATCACTAACACGCGGGTCGGCCACCCCCACCGCCTCCGGCTCCCTGACGTCAGCATTTCCCAGCGCCGCCACCAGCATGCTGACGCCAGCGTCAACGATGATGACGGCAGCGGTCACGGGCATGGCGACGGCGAGTAGTACGACAAGCGCCACGACGGCGACGGCGGCCATGAGATCAGCTTTGCGAGGTCCCGGCAGTCCGTCTAGACCGCTTGGTACCGCCGGCAGTAGCGCCACGACGAGCTCCCGTTCGATGATGCCCGGCGGCGCCGCTGGGTACGACAACCGCCAGGGTTATGCCGCGGCAGCGTGGCAGCGTAGCGTTGGCGGCGGCGGGAGAGCATTGTCGCCATCGTCCAACTTTCAGCCGCAGCAGCAGCAGCAGCCGCCGCAGCAGCAGCAGTGGCCGCCGCCGGCCAACCCGGGAGGTAGCCCCAACTTCGCAGCGTTTGGGCAAGGACCGTGGCTTAGCCCGGGGTCTGGACCTGGGCATGGTGTTAGTGCGGCGGCGGCGGCGGCGGAGCGCAGTGCTGTGTCGTCACGGTGCGTCAGCCCGCCGCCAGCGGCGGCGGCGGTGCCTAGCAACCCTGGCGGCGGCGGCGGCGGCTCGTCGCAGTCGTTCAACCGGCCGCAATCCGTTCAGCAA
>NW_003307553.1:1288018-1311128 GCF_000143455.1 Volvox carteri f. nagariensis | reverse complement strand
CGACGGCGCCCCGCTGGCCCTGACGTTGGCAGTGGAGCCCGCCAACCTGTACGGCCAGTCCTCCGCGGGATCTCTTAGCTGCGGCCACAGTCGCAGCTCCCTGAGGAGCATGACGATGGGACACGGTAACGGCGGCGCCGCCACCGTCCCCGGCGGCGGTGGCGGCAGCTTCCGGGTGGCGGCATCTGCCGCCAACGGCACCGCCTTGCCGCCACTCTCCGGAGAAATGCTGACCCCCGGGACCTCGTCTCTTCCCCCCGGCATGGCGACGAGCCCGCGATCCCAGGGCGCCGGCAGCGGCAGCGGAGCTGCTGCCGTGCAGGCGGCGGCGGCGGCGGTTCCGCCGCCGGCCCCCGGCCTGCAGCGTTCCCGCGCCGCCTGGAGCTACGTGCCGCATCCGGGCGGCGGCGGCGCCGCTGACGGCGGCATGGGGCCGCTGACGGCGGCCGCCAGCTCAGAGTTTAACGTACCGAGTCCGCTACCGTCCCTGTCCGCGGTCCCTGTCCCTGTGTCCGTGTCCGCCGGGGGCGCCTCGCGCCGTTTTCCAGTGGCCGTGTGGGGCGGAGGAGGGAAGTGACATACGAAGTACATACGGCTCCCTCCCAAAGCGGCGCGCAGACGAGCAGAAACCTCTTGCTATTACTGAAATCTTCCACATCCACTGCTGTCCAGTACTGATGCTCGCCTTGCTACAGCGGTTGGGGTTCAAAGCTGGGCGTGGGCGGTATACGTGACACGCGTGCTGCGTGGCGCGTTTTGTAAACGACGGCGGGCTATCTGTTCTGGGCCTTGTCGGATGCGTGTCGTCGTCCTGTTTGTAAACCCTTTTTTAGGCTACTTGTAGGGTATAGCAGTAGCGGTATAGCAGTAGCAGTAGCGCCTCCAGCGTTACATTGCTGCCACAGCGCTTTCCAAAGCTCCTACTTGTATTGTTGCTCTTGGAAGTGAGGGTGAGGTTGGGGATGTGGGCGGCGGCTGCTTTGCTGCACCTCTGCAGCCGCCGATGTGTCGTTGTCCACACACGCTTTCCGGCTGATGCCGCTGTTGTCCTAATAGTGTTAATGTGTTGGCGGTGATGATGGTGGTGGAATGGGTGGTCATGGAACTGGTAATGGAAGTGGGACGCATGCATACATACATACATGCATACATGTGCAATCCTCGTTTTCCCACGGGAAGGGACCAGGGCCGTTGTTAGGCTGTCTGTCCTGATGACCACTTGATGTACGACAATCAGCTTGGCAGCTGCCGTACCGTACGGCATGCAAGACGTGTTTAATTTGGTGCAGGGTGCCATGCAGTGATGGAGTGAGGTATTGTGAAGACTTGGCGGGTTGCGTTGTGGCAGGTGCTGTGGCAAATGAGATTTATGTGCGGTGTCTATGTATGTATGTATCTACGTATGCATGTATGTATGTATGTATGTATGTATGTATGTATGTATGCAGTGTGCGGTGTCTATGTATGTACGTATCTACGTATGCATGTATGTATGTATGTATGTATGTATGTATGTATGTATGTATGTATGTATGCAGTAAACAATGTAGGTTTGCAAGCATGTGTGCTTTGCGTGTGTGTGTGTGTGTGTGCAGGAGGGCCTTAGGGAGAAGAGCAGCAGATGCAGCTGCGGATATCTTTTATGTGGGTGGCGGGGGATGGGTGGGTGGGTAGGTGGCGTGTGGGTGATGGGGCTATGCCAATTGCGGCTCGAAGAGGGTCTCGTATCGTATCATCTCGTCACGTTGCGAGCAACAGCGGGTTTAGCAGCTGGGTTATCAGGTACGTACGGCAGTCGGCATTACGCAGTTGAAGTTCGGCCCGCACGTTTCGGCCCGGAAATTGGTGTTTATGTGCCCAAGCTCGGCGCATTTTGTGGGAAGCAATCCATGCCGTACAAGACCATTTGTTTGCAGTACATTGCGGTACGGTAACAAGCACAGTACATGTTGTATGGCTTACGTTTCAGCACACGAGGTTTCCCTTGTATGATGGCGATGCATCCGATGATGGCGAAGCATTGGTGGCGAGCCGTATGTCGAGGCGCAATGCTGTTGTGGCAGTGTGCATTGGTGAGTGCGTGTGTCTAACTAGAACTTGTTGGCGTGTGAGAGGTCGACCAGTAGCGGCTAACGGACGCGCTTATGCGCGACAGCATTTTGTATGGGCTTCCTGCAGCTTTTGGGTACCTCTTTGCCACCTACCGGCAGCAGTAGGCAATAGGAACTCCCACCGGTTTACTACCGGAGCGTCTTGCTGTTTAGCTGACGAGATGGTGCAGTCCCTTGACATGTGCTGCCTGTGTCCGAGTGCTGCGAGGTGCGGTCATCGCGCCAATGCCGCCTTTCGTGTCTTTGCTGTTTCGGTCTAATGGTTCCGGATTGACAAATGCATTCGAAACGCATCCGAAACACGCCGTTTCACATGTCGTGAGACCAAACCGAGCATCAAACGGTCAGTGCCGTCGGAATGATGGTCGTGGTAAACTGCTACGGTTTTATCGCCGTATTGGAGCCCTTTGATGGCCAACGGCACCGGCAACCCAGCTTGGTCTGCAGCTGCGTGGAAGGGCAGGGCCGTTATGGCGGGAGTGAGGGGTTGTGGTGACAGTTACCTGTCCGTGTCCGTATTTGGATGGTCCAAAGTCTGAGGATTGCGCCGGCGGTTCAATATGGGGTTCTACGTTCGGTCCAGACATCGGCAAACGCTTCGGGAGTTTCGGGTCATACCGAAACTCCCGAAAACAGAAATAGAGCTCCCGAAGCCGGCCGGCTTGCAGAATTAGGATCATACGCCGTGTACGAAAGGTGTTATGCGGCCCGAAGACCGCCTAAGACGACCTTAGTCCGCGGTCAATGATGAAGAACAGGTCGGGGGCCATTGGACTGGAAGACAGAAGTAGACGTGTTCCCGAAACCAGAAATACCCCGTTTGCCGATGTCTGGTTCGGTCATGATATTTGAAAAGAGATGTAACCTAGCTGTGGACGGACTGAAATCCAGTCACTAATATAAATGGAAGAGGGAATCACGGAAATACGCACAATTACTCAATAGGAAACTAACAACTAAGGGAGGGCCAAATTCGTTACTGTTGTTGTTGTTGTTACGGCGGGCTACCAAGCTTCTGTACCGTAAGTTTCTTTTCCTTACAGAAAAGAAACAGAACCAAAGGGCACATCGCCTGTCGCTGTAATGGACACAGGCCTGGAAAGAAAGAAGAAGTGGCCTGTACGGTCGAACTCGTTGTTCGTTGTATTTCATGTCGCCAACCGTCGTCGCAGGACCCGAGACGGACTCCAGCACCGCACACCACAGCTAGGCCCTGGTCGCTGTATCCAAAGCTTACGAGCAACGCTTAATTTTTGCTACAGCAGCTTGGTGTGAGCTAGTCCAACAGGAAATGCAGCCTGGTTCGGCGAAATAATTGCATAATACTTGCACCTAGGAGACGATACCTATCTAAGCTCCACAATAGATAATATGGCTGATATAGGAACCGTTAATAGCTTCGTCTCAGAACTGTTGGCAAGCGGCCGTGCCAAGGCAAATAATGCGGTGAAGCTCCTGGCATGTATGGCGACATGCAAACAGGAAGTAAGTAAGCATCTCTCGGTCATCAGGTTATGATGCAAGCTGTAGGGAGTTTAGCCGCCGTGTGCGTGCGCCGCATTTCGTGCGCCATCAGCGCAACCTTGGGTTTAACCACTCGTTCCGGTTGGTGTAAAGAAAGCTCAGTAGGGTATTGTCCTCTATCATAGAACATCCGGCTCCACCTGGTCCGTCCATGTCACCTATGCACTTGCTTCGGACGCCGGCCTGGAAGGATCCTTTCACACCGCCCACCTGCTCCGCTTCCCCCACCCATCCAGGCTGCACTCAAAGCCGCCATCCAGGGCCTGAAGCAGTTCTTCGTAGCTGCCGGGCAGGACGGTCTGCTTCTGGTGGCGGGCACCAGCGGGTCGGCGTCCAGACCCTCCAAACGACAGAAGGTGGAAGGGCGGGCTCTGCCGCGCTGCCGCTGCTTTCCCCCTCCACTTACACCCGTTTAAACTACCGAATAACCCTTATGCTCATTTTGTTAAATGCGTTCGGGTTTTGATTACATATTGGGTTTTCCCGCTCTTGCCATGTTCAATGCCCTGTTTTAAACCCGTCGTGTGACTGAACCCACCATCACTATCAATCAGTGAGTCAGGCATTCCAGGCGCCACTATCAGCAAATGTCACTCTTGAACTCTAAACTCCGAGAAGTGGAACATTATGAAAGGTGGAATGAAGGGCCCAATGGACACACAGTCCTCCATGGCCTCCCGCCTTTGACGGACACCCCCGCACTCGTGCGGCACTTGTAACTTGTAACTTGGAACCATCGCCAGAAAAATATCATTCATCATCACCGCGCCACCGCCAGTCCTCCTGACAACACGCTAAGGGAACCTCCTTCCACAGTAGCAGCAGTGCGGCAGCAGCAGCGGCAGCAGCAGCGGCAGCAGTGCGGCAGCAGCAAGGGCAGCAGCTGCTACAACCTGCGCATTGGGGAGAGAAAAAAGGAGAGGCGCGGGATCAACGCTAGTCCATAAATCTATCCCCATGGACACTTGCTGCTCAACCACCGCCACCGCCACCACCATCACCACCAACTGTGCAACAGTTGGAATCCGTGCCCTCTTGCTGCAGGTCGCCTCCACTGCCTCCACCGCCGCCGCCGACGATGATGCCGCCGCCACCGCCGCCGCGACCACCACCTCCGCACGGGGCACCCCAGCTGACGCCGAGGCGCAGTACCGCGAATGGCTGAGGCGCCAGTACGGCAACTTTGTCAGCCAGTTGCTAGCACTGGTCGCTGGCGCAGTAGCGCATAACGGCGGCGGTACGACGGCGCCGCCGCCAGCACCCCGCAGCGCGGGGGTGCAGGTGGTGGCGGCGGCGGCGCTGCTGGAGTGTGTGCGCAGCGAGCTAGGCCCGGGTACCTTCTCCGGGACGCTGTACGGCAGGCTGATTTCCAGTGTACTGCTGAGCCCCGGAGTACGGCCTGAGGTGTTTGCGCTGTTGTTCAACAAGTACCTGCATCTAGCAGGTGGGTATACGGGGGGATAAAACCCCCTATATATACACGCAGAAAACCCACAAAAAACACAAGCACACACAAGCACACACATAGATACGCACATAGATACACACATAGATACACACATAGATACACACATAGATACACACATAGATACACACACGTTGCGCGCTCTGAGTATTTGTGATTTGTGACTAGGGATGGCGGCGGGAAAGGAGGTGGTACCGTCCCGGGGAATGAAGAGGCTGTTTGCATGAGTGCCGACAAGATGACGGCGTGCGGGCAACCCCTGAGCCGCGGGAATAGGTCCCTTGAAACGGAGGTACCTGCAGCCGGGCCGCCTGCTATCGCTGCTGCCATCGCACCAGCAGCAGCAGCAGCAGCAGAAGCTGCCTCGGTCAGGGTGGCAGCGGGTGTTGGCGTTATGTCGTTAGGCGTTATGTCGTTGGCGTTATGTCGTTTGGCGGCGCGGCACCCGAGGCACAGCCAAGTGTGGCCTCCAGAAGCTGCTGCATGCACCTCACCTTCCTTGCCGCCCCTCCCGCCCTCTTTCGCTGCTCTTTGACATAGACGTGCGCTTCTACACGTTGTCTACGATCAAGGCGATAGCCGCCAAGTACGGCCGTAAGGCGCTCTCGGCACCCCCTGTGGCAGTGGGTGGAGCGGAACAGACGGGAGCGGAGAAGGTGGAGGGAGAGGAGGAGGAGGAGGAGGAAGAAGAAGCGGCGGATGGTGCGTTGGGTTTTGTGACAACACGGCGTGTATGTATGTATGCATGTATGTACTTATGCTTACATGTAAGGTCTAGGGGCGGCCAAGCCAAGAGCGCGTCCTGACTTTTGAAATAAGAACGGGTGAGAAGATTGACTAGATGAACTGTACGACAGGTGCAGCGCGCGCGGCGGCGTCAGCGGCGGCGGATGCAGCGGCGACGGCGGCGGGTGAGGGTGCCGGCACCGGTGCCGCCGGCAGCGATGGCGGAGGCGGCGTCGTCGTGAGCCTACCGGACCTGGCACGCAATGCGTACGACGTGTTATGTCACCTAACAGAGACGTTGCCGGACGACACCCGCGAGTGGAGCACTTGGTGCGGCGCCGCCGAGGTACGGCAGGGTACGGCATGGCTTGGTACGGGCAGCGCTGCCCGCTGGCTTACGTGTCACCCGTCGACTGCTATGGTGTCCATCGTATTCCAGTTCACATGGGTTGGTGAGGTGTTTTAGCAAACACCGCACCGCACCAGCAATGGGTTGTGTTCTCCGTCTCTTGTCTCGTCCCCCTGGCTCCGCCGCCGCAGTCGCCGCTTTTTCATGTCTTTCCTTCTTCCCCTCCCCCCTTCCGCACACCCTTCCCCGCACACACCCTTCCCCCTGGCGTGGTTCAGTTTAATTTGGCGGTAGCGGCCGCGGACAAGAACGAGTCAGGCAGGCATCGACGGAAGAGGAAGGAGCAGGAGGAGCGCGAAAAGCAGCAACAACAGCAACAACAACAACAGCAACAACAGCAGCAGCTGCGTGTGCCGTGGGCAAATTCACTGACCCAGCGCCGACTGTACGGGTGAGTGCTGGGTGAGTGTTCTGTACAGGGGTGGGGGTTAAGAAGACAAACCACGAACGAATGAAGTTGCTGCCAAGGAAAGAGCAGAACTGACCAGTGGGGATTGGGGGGGATTGGGGGGGGTCTGTAGGGTTTCAGGGGTCTACGTCGTCCTCCTGCTGAGAGGGGGCGGACAGGATGCACCCCCCCTTCTGTCCCACCACCACCTGCTAGCTGCCCGCCCCAACTTGTCATCCCTCCACCATCTCCGGCACGTGAGCACATGGTCGTGGAGGCACATGTGAGCTGTCGTGAGCTTCTGCACCTCCAGCACCACCGTGTCGGGTCGGGTTGGGGTTGCGGCACGGCGATTTGGGTTGGGGTTGCGGACAACATGTGCGCCATCTCGCGTCATGCTCCAGCACCACCATGTCGTGGCGGCAGCGGTTTCCCCCTCCCTCCCCCTGTCCCCTGTCCCCTGCCCAGCAGCCGCACATATGTCTTTGAGGCGTGAGACGACTTGTTCCCTTTCCTGTACACGCTTTTCCTCCCACCTCCCACCTCCCACCTCCCACCTCAAACCACTGCCCTCAACCTCACGATGGCTACTTCCGAAGTCAATACTGGTTGTGAATTTCTTAGGGCTTCCCGATGCGGTACGTATCTGTCTATACTCCTTGAGTATCCATCTATCTCTGATATCAGCTTTTCACAGCTTGACGTTTCCATGGGGTTCCCTTCCTCTTCCCAAACCCCCTTATCTTAGTCCTGCTTCTCTTCTTTCCTCGGCAGCAGCTTCACTCGTTCGTGGTTGGTGTTCCCAACCCCCCCTTATCTCACGTTCATGGTTTACACCCTCTCCCTCCCAGAGACGCCTGGCTCGCGTTGCTGGCTCTTCCCCTGCCGAGCGACGTCCTGCGTAAGGCTCTGGTTCGGTTGCCCGCCTCCGTCATCCCGCACATGACCGCTCCCCAGCTGCTGGCGGACTTCCTGACGCACTGCCTCAACCGGGGGGGCCTGACGGGCATGCTGGCGCTTAACGGACTGTTTCTGCTGGTGGGTGAGCGGGTGGGTGAGCGGGTGGACTTGGCGGGGCTGTGTGGCAGGTGAGCTGGATTCCAGGGGATGCAAGGGGTATGCGTTGTGTATGTGTGTGTGTGTGTTTTACGTAGCTGCGTTGGACTTTCGCCATTGTTGGTGATTGGACATTTCGGCAGTTGTTTTTCCTGCTTTTTGGCATCGTCATCATTATCATCGCCGTCGTCCTGGAAGTGATTGCTACCCCTCTTCTGTTGCTGCTGCTGCTATTGCTACTGCTGCTACTGCTACTGTTTCCTCGCGTGCAGGTTACCCGACACGGGTTGGAGTATCCGCAGTTCTACTCGCGCCTCTACCAACTGTTGGTGCCCGAGGTGTGGTTGTGTGTGTATGTATGTATGTGTGATGGGGGGGGGAGATGCAGGTGTAGTTTGGGCAGGGTTGGGGTGGTTGGGGTGGAGTGGGGCACCAGAGTATCTGACGTGTTACACCTATATGACAGATATGACATGGCAGGTGGAATATCGTCGGAGGTAGGTCTGGATTATGTATTTTTAGTATCACTAGATTTTCCTTGAGCGCGGTGGCGGTGGCGGTGGCGGCCACGGGAAGTGAACCTTCCAGGCTTGGCACCTGTACTACTGCATACCATATGTGCGATCTCTTCCTTGGAGTTAAGGTGCACACACAGGTGGTCTCACTAACTGAGCTGTAGGGTTTCAAAAAGGACGCCAATGCGGTGTCGGGGACGTGGTGAAGCGCACACCGGGATGTCGTCACCTTGTCGGCACTCCCGGCGGTTTCTGCACGCAGTGCGCTGCCACTGGGCCTTGGACTGGCCTTCGAACGGGACGGACACATACGCGAAGCGTTCTTTGTGCGTTTCATGTCTTCGATTTAGCTGAATTTTGCACCGTAATATCAGATGCGCGTTTCGGCGCCCTGTATGAGTAGAAGAAATTTGCGGAGGCGGCGCCGGTGGTGTCCAGATCATCATGAGGCCAGAACGTAAAACCGATTCACCAAAAGGAAGCAAAATTAAACGACTGACAGATCATGGCGAAGTCTTCGGGGTCGCGTCTGTCTCTTAAGGACTTTTAAGGTTACCTCCGGGGCGCCGCATCTTTGTTAATTCATCTGCATGTCCCTTTTTGCGTTTCTTTGCTATCTCATGGATTTATTGACTTTACTTTCTATACATAACGGTTATTACTTGGCTGGGTGCCGTTTGTGTACAGCTTTTTTTTAGAGCGGGCCAACTTAAGAAACTCGAGATTTTCTGGTCAGATGAAACTGCTATCCGCCCGCCAACGTGTTAACCCGCCCGACAGCCCGCCAGGAGTTTATTGTATATTGGCAAAAATCGATGTCGGTGTGGCCACCTGCTTACCGCGCTAGACTACCCCGCTGACCGCCCGCCTTCCATGCCCCACTCTCAACCAGTTGGTGCTTTGGACGACGTCGTCTTTGACAATTGCGAAATTCCTTCACATCTTTTTCACAGAGCGCTCCGCTCTGCAACCCACAACCGGCACATCCCGCCCGCACCGCGCACATCCACACTTTCTTTCTCCTCGCTCTCCTGCAGGCTTTTGCTGCCCGCACCCGCGCCCAGTTCTTCCGCCTCGCCGATATCTTCCTGTCGTCGTCCCTGGTTCCAGCATACACGGTGGCCGCCTTTGTCAAGCGCTTTGCCCGCCTGGCCCTGAGCGCCCCGCCCGCCGGAGCCATGATTGCCATCGCCTTCATCCACAACCTGCTGCGCCGCCATCCCGCGCTGAACGTCATGCTGCACAAACCCAACCCTAACCCCAGCACCGGCGATGGCGATGGCGGAGCTGGCTCAGCGATTGACGGTGATCCCGCCGTTGCTGAGCGAGCGGAGGCGGAGGCTGTGGCGTCGAAGTCCCAACTGGGTGTAGATCCGTTTGATGAGGCGGAGGTGGACCCCGCCAAAAGCCGGGCTGTGGAGAGCTCGCTTTGGGAGGTGGAGGCGCTCCGAAACCACTACTGTCCGCAGGTGAATGGGCGGGACTTTCTGGCCGGTTCAAATGGTGCATTTGTTGTTCATGGCTAGATTGTGATGGTGATGGGGGTGGTACGGAATGATGTAGCGTCGGGAGGCTGTTGTTTGGGATGGCATGGCTAGATTGAATCCTAGGTTAGTTTTGGGCTGGGACTTGCGCAGGGTGCCGGTGGTCCGTCTTAGCATGTTGAGGAGTGCATTGATCTAGTTTTTGAGGGTGAGGAAATGACGGGAACATGCAAACCGGCGGGGTCAGAAACCGAGTTGCGGTTTGGGAAGCGGCTAGTACATAGCGGGTTGGGTTACGCGCAGTTTCTTATGGTATTTACGTAAGCCCGGCCTTTTTCCTTACGGAAACACAATCGGATTTTTATGAATCTTTGCAGGTCTCGACCTTTTGCACAGTGCTTGACAAGGACCTGACAGACCGCAAGAAAACGGCCGAGGTTGACCTGGAGGGGTTGCTGGGCCTTGCCAAAGGCGAAGGGCAACAGCCAGGCGGAGCTGGCAGCTATAATGCACTTATCCATGGCGAGTTGGCCCGGAAATTGCGGAGGGCGCCAGTGGCCTTTTACCCGCAGCCGCCGACGTCGCTATTTCCTGCAAATTCGGGGACAGATGATTGGCCTGGCTGGGCTTTTAACCCATAACTGACATATTTCATCAAAGCTGCAAAGTAATTTTGCCATGCACTTAGGGGGACAAAGTGCTTAGGGGGGCAGTAAAGGCCTTCTGTCGCGAAAGTTGACCGAACTTGCAGCTGGGCTAATTCAATGCAGTTTTCTATGCATAATTTGTGCACGTTATGCTGGGTCATGATGAATTTAAAACACCCATGAATTGCCTTGTAACGTACGGCGGGACGTTCTCTTTGTCTGCACTCTGTTGACAGCAATTGCACCATATGCATAATCGTTATAGTCATCAGAGGCTCGTTAAGGCTTGGGCGGGGTAGGGACACCTGTGCCTCACCGCGCCTAGTCTTGATTTAGTCGTTGGGGGACCCGCCAACCCCGCTACCTTTTCGTTTGGCGGCCGCAAGAGCACAACCATCCAATCAATTTTCGCAATCGTGTGATTTGCGGGCGGGAAGTCCCATGGAGGAACTTACCCGGGCCCTTCCGGGGCTCACCTTGTCGGAGCACTCAGCCTCGCCTTCTGTACATGCTATCGCTATTCTGGACAATGGACTGCATGGCAGTGATGTGTAAGTTGACCCTTGGTGGCACAAGGCAAACAGAACTCTAGACGTCGAAGCCCTGACCTAGGTTGGTCCCGCAGAACAAAGCCGCCAACTCCTCCGGCCGCTGAAGGTGCATCCTCGCAACCACAGCATCAGAATCAGCAACACATGCACGCTTTGGCGCCTGTGCCGGGGTACGAGGCAGTAGACGCTGCCATCAGGCAAGCTCTCGCCGACCCGACACAGCGTGTGACAGGTGCGTCAGTCATCGCTAAAGCCTTAACTGTGTGCCTTAAAGTTATCCAGAGCATTATTTTGGTACCTCTGCAGTATTAAAATGCGAGGACCTTGTGGAGAAGTTCCTCGCGGACCCCGTGCAAGAAGCCCTGCAATTCCCCGCCTCCTTTACCAGTTATCAGGTGGGAAGCAGGAAATTGACTGTGCACCCGCTTTACTCATAAATGACAGTCCTGCTTTGATTGCGGTGTTGTTTGTGCAGCGGATGTTGGCGCACCGGGTTGGTCAGTACTATGGCCTTCAGACCAGCACCGTCGACTTTGAAGAATCGCAGGGAAGGGTGCTTGCAATCCGCACCGAGCATTGTCGAGCACCAAAGGTGAGTTTTTGAAGTTGGTTGCAAACGGTGGTCGCGTCAATCCCACGGCCTAACGGTCCTGTTCTTTCTTCCGCGCCACCCACGATTGCGTCTGCGCAGCCACGTCTTCGTGATCTGGATGTTCGCTCCGACCCCGTCGCACAGCGCACCAACATGGCGAGCGGTCTAGTCGGACAGGTTGCGGACAAGCCCCGGTTGTTGCGGCGCCCAGAAGACGAGCGCTCGCAGCAGAACAGCTCGGAACATTCCCTAAATCAGTCGCCTGCGAGGACCTTTAAGGAAAGGCAAGAGAATTACCTGAAGGCGCGCGAGGAGCTGGGCCTTGGGAACGGGCCTCAGGATGGCTACGGTGCAGGCCGCGGTGGACGCGGTGCGCCCGGCGGGCGCTTTGGTCCGGGTAGCCGTATCGACAGCGGGCGCGGCCGAAAGGCCGTCTTTAGGGACAAGGACAAGGACCTGTCAGACCCGGACTACCGCCGTGGGATGAATCGGTGGGTGTGGTAAAGGGGCCAAGGTAGCCAGCGGATTCGTGCTAGGCCCGGCCGCCCAAGATGCTGGGCGATGCAGGAATGCGTGTGGTCAAATGCTTAGCAGGAAACTGCACGCGCTCCGTGGCAATATCACTTGCCTTCTGTTGTGCAGGTTTAATGGGGCGGCACGGTTCGACCCAGCGTATGCAGCGATGCCGGCCGGAGGCATCTATCAGGTGCCCACATACGCCTCCGAGGTGCGCGGCAACTGGGGGCCATATGGGCATCCTCAGGAGGCACGGCCTTTGCATGATGACCTATGTGTAGTCCTGCGTTGTGGGTAGCACGCATGGTTGTTTGACTTGACGCGCTTCATTGACATGTCATCCGTATGACAGACCGGTACAGGCCCGCAGGGCCTAGGCAATCTGTTGAGTGACCCTGAACCGATCCGTGCCTCCCTGTTCCCCACTGCCGACATACAGTTTCCGGTCCTTAATCGGATGGCGAGCGGTGGGCCCACTCCCACAGCGCGCCCGCACATGCAGCAGCCCAGCCAGCAGCAGCAGCCCCACCCACTGACGCCGGGCGCACAGCCGCACCCCATGGCGGTGCACTCTCCGCACCAGGGGCAGGCCGGCCCGGGAGCGTGGGGCCAGCAGCCACAGCAACAAGGTCCCGGCGTCCGGCCGCCTCCGCCTCCGCCGCCACCTCACCACCATACAGCTGGCCCTGCAGGTGCAGCAGGGGCCGGCGGTGGAGGCACCGGGACCGGAGGTTCAAACGGGAAGACGCACCACCCGGCGAGCGGGGGGGGAGGCCCTGGCAGCGGCACGCTGGGCGGTCGCCAGCAGCCACAGCAACAGCAGCAAGCATTCGGGCCGGCCATGGGAGCAGCGGCGCCTTATCCCGGAGTGGGAACTCAGTACCCAGTGCCTGTCGCAGTGGGCACGGCCGGCTTCATGTCCGCGGCCCCGGGTCAGCATGTGTTTGGGATGGCAGCTCACGGGAATGCAATTCCAGGGGCGATGTACACAGCACCAGCGCCAGGCGTCAGCGGGGCCTTCTACCCCGGTGTTGGCGTCGGCATGGGCATGGGCGCGATGGGCATGGCGGTGCCCACCGCCCCCGCGTACGGCTACATCACGCCGGCGCCTGGTGTGGGCATGGGTGTTGGAGCCCAGGGGGAGGCGATTGCCCTGCCGCCTGGCAGCTACCCCGTGTATGCCAGTTATGCCGCAGGGACGACCATGTACCCGGCAGCAGCAGCGCAGATGGCCCAGCCGGCGGCTATGCACCCGGGCGCTGGGGCCGCAATCCCTGTACGGCCCATGTATGGTGTCCCTACCTTCTACCACAGCTATGATCCCTCGCAGTACGCCGCCGCGGGGCCGGGCATGCAGTCCCACGGTGAGGGCCGAATGTACGGCGCCTACAGCAACTACCATCAGCACCACCATCACCACCACGGTGGGGCGCACGCCCACGGGATGGGTGGCCATGGTCACGCGGGTGGCCGAGGACGCGACTCAGAGAACGGGAATATGCGTGGAGAATCGCACGGCGCTGGCGGTGCAGGGGGTCCCAATGCGGCCGGTGGTGGGGCTGCAGGTGCTGGCGCCTCCGGCGGGGATACAAAGTAGGGGGAAGGCCCACGTGCGGGGCGGCTTCAAGGCTGCCGATGCCAAAGCAGGTGCAGTGGGCCTGGTTGCCTCTGGCACTCGGGGGGTGAACGTCGGTGTCTTGGGGTTTGCTTGATTGCATCAATGGAGAAGATTGTATCTGGCGGTGGGCAACAAACAGCTGATTTCAGGGGCCAATTTGAGCGCAACCTGCCTCGATCCTTCCCAAGCGGCATTGGGCTCCATTTTTCCTCGCTTTGGGGCGTGACGTGAGCTCAGGATGCTTGGTGGGAAACGCCGTCGAGCGGCCCTTCACTTTTGGAGCCTTGACGTTCCGGGCGCTTCGTCGGGCCTTGGGTATTCGACCTACGATTGAGCTTACCCAGCAATGAGGACAACGTGGCGCACATGCTTTGTTAAAATCATTTATTAGCGGCCCTATGCCCCTAACAGTGCTGGAACAGCGCAGCTGATCAATATACGCTCGGGGTAGATACTCCGTGATGCAAGCCACAGCTGCAGGAGATCATCCGCTGGATGTGCCGCCACCGCTTTTTTAGCCATGATGGGCCTGCAGTAGACATGGCATCGGCCATTGGTACGCCATGGCGGCGTGTGAAGAGCTGTCTGGTCGTGCGTCTCCCAGCGTCTGTCTCTCTCTCTCTAGGAGGAGGAGGTGATAGTGATGGTGGTGGTGATGGTGGTGGTGGTGGTGGTTGCCGTCACGATCAGGAAACGGAACTGCGGCGGACGACACGCTCGACTCCACCACTCCACAGCCAAACTTGACACCACCAGAAATTTTATAGTCGCAACAGCGCATCACGGCAGAGGCAGGAAGCAGCTGGGCTTGACCGTCTGGCACTGCGCAACGTGCCAGCAGCTTGTGGATGCAAAGCCTCGTCGTCAGCGAGTTCGTCTGGCCCCGTGGGAGCTGTTTGGCCAGCCGTGACATGGGGGGAGAACTCTTTCTCCTCTTTCTCCCTCTCCCTCCTCTCTATTGACTGCGTCCACAGCGCATTCCAAAGGGGGATACCTTACCGCCGCCTTACGGCACATGGCCGTTGTCGGTCCACCCAGCTCGCCGCCGTGCTTTGTGTTTTATTTGGCCTCATGGCCGTCAAGGCGGCGTGTAGGACAACTCCGATCATCATGATCTGCGTCGGGACCGGCGCTTGGCGGCCGTGGCGGCCAGAAGGGACGAGCCTCGCCTGCCTCAGTATGCCCGCCTACCTACCTACCTACGTACCGTATGATGCACTGACAGACTGTGCTTGGACCAGTTGCAGGCGGGGCCCTTAGGGAGTCAGGCAGTCCACAAATCTCGTTTTTTCGATTCGCTCAGGCGCTGCAGGCGCTAGTAAGCTATAATGGCGCTGGAGGCGCAGGGGTCAGACTGTTCAGCTGTACGGCATGACACAAGATGATGAGTTTCTTGCTGCCGATTTGGTGGCGTGTCAAGTGGGGGAGCGTGGTAACAACAGAGGATGATTGTGTGTGGGGGGGGGCGAAGAGGTCGATGGTGGGCTTATCGTAAGAGATGTTGGTGGTGGTGTACTGTGGGGAATAGCGTCAAAGAAGCTTCTAGAGTGATAGTGGGGTGCCGGGTCGCTGGCGTGGTGCACCGAATGTACCCGCGCTACACGACGCGGCTGCAGTGTTCATTCCGCCGGCCCCTCTTTCCCCCGCGCCGGGGAAGAGAAGATGATGTCAGAGGGCACATGGGCCATGCTGGCACAGCCGCTGCGCTTGCAGCAGATGATGACTTTACGTTCTCCCCAGCGGCGTGTCCCCAGCGGCGTGTCAGTTCGTCAATTGTTTATAGTTGTTTTATCACGGGGGTTCGTGGAACCTGTGGCTGGACCTGGTCCGGGAAGCCACTCGAGGAGGCACTCATCCCCCAACCCCTCGTCCGCTCGCGTCCTCCTCGCCTGCGATGGCTGGCTGCCAAAAAGAGCCACGTGGTTGTTCCGGGGGGGGTTTCCGCAGGCCGCGTCCTGGGGAAAACTACTCGGTGTGCATCACGACCGTTTTGGAGATTATGGAGTTACGCGTTTAAAGAAGTTGGACACGGGGTACTTTTGTTCCTTTAATGGCGCTTTTTGCGGGATGGTGGTCGGTCGTGATGGCGGTAAGGACGGCGGTTGTCGTGGAGGACGGTGGAGGAGGACAGAGGCCAAAAGGAGATTCAAAAGTAGATCCTCCTCCACAATGGTGAAGGCGGCGTGTTCGTGGGGGACGGATGGGTCCCCCCTTTCTGTGTCCCTCGTCCCCAGGGGAGAGGGACGACTGGATGGAAGGTCCTGAAACCAGTGTGTGTGTGTGTGTCTCGGCACGAAGTGGTAACGTCAAGGGAAATCCCTAGGTGATCCCTACTGCGGCTGCCGACGACCCGAAGGGAAGAAAGTGGTGACGGCGATAAGGGCGTAACACGGCGGCCCAAAGGCAATATAGGAATACAAGGAGAGAACCAGTAGTAGGAAGGAGCGTGTGGGGGTAAGGGGCCCGGCTGTTGTTAGAAAGGGAAAGGTGCCTCCGGTATGAGTGGGGAGGCGCTGCACGAGAGTTTGTTTTTCGATTCTCGTCTACTCGCAGAGTCGTGGATTCATGAACGCAAGTTTGGGGTTTCAAAGGGTTAGCGGCGCAGACGTACATGCGGCGCCTTGCTTGGCATTACGTTGTGCAGGGTTACCCGGAGCCAGAGCAAGCATGGCGGCTCCATGGCTGGCAAGTATACGTGCTCGCACACTTGACATATCGACATGAATTGATGCTGGCCCAGCTTAAACTTGGCGCACTCTGTGTCCAGCAACTTCAGGCTGATTGGCTCGTGCCATGTCTCATCCATTCTGAGCAGGGCGACCTCGGTGCGGTCGGTGCTGGGCGCGGCTGCAGCACTGGGCGGCTGGCGGGCAAAGAGGGCGAGGGCCCCTGGGCAGGGGGCCGTCCGTCCGGTCATGGAGGGGCCTGCGCGCGCGTTTGGTCCTTGCCTTAGTGCAGGCCCCCGTTGGCAGCCCCCGGGTTTGAAGAAGCATAGTTCCGGAGGGGGAACGCAATTCTGAAGGACGGATGGAGCGCGGGGCTGGCGGAGCGGCATTCATCTGCAGAGCACCACCTGCAGGGGCATCGGAGGTGCGAGCCCTGAATGTGAGCAACCTAGGGCTACATGCCACCTCTTGACTGACTGTTCTGTCGTAATCTGTCAGTCATTTGCACGAGAGGAAAGATTTTTGGAGGTACAAATACCACACAACGCAGTACATGTGGATTGGTGAGGAAGGGGGCTGGAGCGTCCCTCGATCGGAGCGGGGGAAGGATGCCGCGAATTAACGCACAGCATACAGAGCGGCGCAGTGTGTGTGAGCTGAGCTAACTCGGAGCAACAAAACAACAAACGAAGAAGGCAGACTGCAGCTGGTAACGGCAAGGGTCACGTACGCACACACACACACACACGTACTCCTACCGCGGTTCACTGAGCAACCCACGGCGGCTCGCGCTGCCAGGCAGAAGCCAGAAGGGTTAGTAGTAAGTGCGCGTTTTTTATGCGCTGCATGGCGCCTGCGGCGCTCTCTCCTCGCGCCCTGATGGGTCAAGGCGCCGTGGCATGTCGCAATGCCAAGGCCTGCAACGGCCCGCGCTGTGGCCAGCTAAGCTGCATGGCAAGGGAACGCATAGCTGTCGGGGCCAAGATGCCAGCCCAGGCGGACTTGGCTCGCATGGATTTCGTAGCTTGCCTGGTTACCGGGGCAGACAGCTGCGTCGTGCGCAATTATCCCGCCGGTATACAACGAGGAGCATATGAGCGTGTTTGTCTGCACGAGTGTTTGTCTGGTGGGCCGGTGCCTTTCGGTACGGGGTACTGTTCGCCGGGGTTGTATGTGCGGCTCCTCCCTTTCTGTCGTTGCACTTTCCCGGCCCAGTCCGCCCTGATATGCGCCTGCAGCGCTGTGCCGGGTGCGGGTGCAATAACACGCGGATGAATGACATTGATTCCCAGGACAATAGGAGGTTCCGTGGTCTCGTCAGGAGCCGCTTGGGCGGCTAAGACATTATATATGCTTGGAAGAGGAGCAGGGTGGGGAAGGAAGAGGGCGTTGTGGGAAGGAGGGAGGAGGAGGAGGAAGAGGACACGTGGCGGCGGTACCATGCGGCTGGCGGAGCCGGATTGGCCCTGCCGGCCGGAGGAGGCGGCCGTCCGTGGATAGCCCCCCCCTACACCGGGGGGGTGCATGTGGCGTTCCTCTGTTTCGGATAGGGGAACGTACGTGACGCCTCTTAAATGATGTGGTGTGGGGAAAGAGACGACGATGTCGGGGGCTGGGGAGGGAGCAGAAGGATGCGTCCCTCACAGACCTCCAAACGTTCATGTACCCCACGTCGTGTCCGGGTCTGTGTGTGCGTGTGCATGATTGTTTCGTGTGTGTGTGTGTGTCATTTTTGTATGTGTTGCGCTGGTGGCTCGTGTGTGCCGGTACATGATGCCAGGTTGGCTGTAATGTGTGCTTAAATTTGGATGTGTCACGCGTCTTGTTGATGTTTGCTGAGGCGGAGTTTTGGACATGTCTTCGGACGTGAACCCAGTGTATGTATGTATGCCCGTAATGTTTTCTGTCGTCGTGTTCGTTTGCTGTGCTGTATGCGTCTGTGTGTGTATGTGTGTCTGCTGTGGCTCTCACCTGCTCCCGCAATGTCGGGGTAACGCCTTCCGAGGGGGAATTCTTCCCTTTGCTAACATGCATCAAGAATCTGTCGCCAGCCTGTCCGCCGCGTTCGAGTCAGGCGAATATCTGTATTAATGCCATCTAGGCTAGGATATAGACCGGTTGGTCAGGCTGCCATTTTTGGAAGTTTTTTTGTTTTCCTGGTTTGTCTGTTTTGTGTCGTGGAGCTGTTGACAGTGGTCGCAGTCGCGGGGTGCACGTGCATTAAGCGAAGGTACGGAAACGGCAGCAAGCACGCTGTTGCCGTCAATTGATGTTTCGTTCGTCAGTGGCGGGCGGGATCGTCAGGCTCCGGTTTGGTTTCCCTTTTGCAGGGTTACCCCCCGCAGGAGCGAGACACAGGAGCGGGACCTCGTGCGGGACAAGTATGGGGAGGTGATATGATGCGATGATTTGTGGCTCGGGGGTCTTGGACAACCCTTTTTTGTAACAAGAGCTGCAAACACGCGCGCTCCCACTGCTCCACTCTCTCCTTTCTCCCTCTCCAGTAAATAATTCAGACACGGAGGTGTGCGAGAGGTAGGTACGAGATTCCTTCATGGGAATCTTCCTTCAATAAACTCGCGGAGAGCACACCTCTGCGGTGCGGCGCAGTTTGAAGTTGATTGTGCCATGTAACCGCCTGTCCACGGACCCATACCCCATGGTGAGACGCGATGGGTGAGGTGTGCGTGTGCAGGCGGGTGGTGGCGCGAGCTGCCCCCAGGCAGCACCGCACCGCAGATAGCGGAGGGCCTTCCGTGGGACACCGATTCCAGGACAGGCTGCACACCTGACTGACCTACGGGAGCGTGTGGGCCTTACGGTAAGGCCCACGTGCAACCACGGGGAAATAGTTCCGACGCGGCGGGGTCAATCACCTTTACCTCCGCCAAAGCAATCAAGACAACTCCCGTCACCGCGCTTCATGACAGCATCATGACCAGGTTGCCTCTACACACATTATATATACATGGCCCCGGCGGAAGCATATAGCTTTCCGGCGGATAGATAGGCAGCAGCGCCGCCAACACAGAATGCCCCTTCGATTCCCAGCGGCCTGTGTGCGACAATGCCTGTGTGCCTGCGACAGTGCAGGGACTCCCTGCCCTCCCTACCCTCCTCCCTTTGTCCCGCTGTTACCTCCCCCCAAGCAGGTTCGCAATAGACTCGCGCGACCTATTGCCACCGTCTGGCCGCGCTGAGGCTGCCACAGGGCCGCGTCGCCACTTGATCTTTTCGTCAATCCTCGGCAGTGGACCAGCAAGCAGTTCAGAAGGTTCAAAAGACATTGGAATTTTTCCCCCCAGATGGGGCCCTCCCGTGTCTTACACGCCTTGCTCATTTCCCACACGGGGCTTATTTCTAGTTTCTGAGTCTACAGCTTTGCCCAGGCACATGGCATTTCAGGGAGATGCAACCCAGATGCCGCGTTTTACGTGCTCAACAGCAGAGCCTTTGTCCGCCACTGCCGCTGTCCACCTGCGCTGCAGCTGCTGCAGCCGCTATAGCTCACAGCTGGCGGTCGGGGCCCGGCGCCACTGTCAAGGGGACGCGCTCGCTCGCCCGGTGTACCGATGACCCACATGTGTTGAAGGCGAGCGCGTGTTTCTTGGTGGGCGGTCAGCTTCATATGGGTTTGGGCAGCGCCGAAACCAGTGGGATAAGGACGTCGGAACGGTCCAGCACCACCCGCAGCTCCCGCCAACTCTCCAACCTCGGGGTCGGGCCCCGATAGGGCCGGATCGAGGCCCAGCCCATCGGCTCAGCCTAGTAGCCTTTGTTGCCCTGTATACGGGTGCGTGCGTCCACTTGGCCCCGGCGGCATTGGAACAGTGCGTAACGGTACTGCTCGCACTCGGACGCCTTTTCTGCCATGCACTCCTTGAGGCCTAGCTTCCGGGTCTGCGGGGTGGTGAAAAATGTCGCGCTGGAAGCTGGGTGTTGTAAAGGGTTGCAAAACCCCCATATGACGGAGTGGGAAACTTCTGTTTGCTAGCCGCAGCGAAGAAGCCGCATAGGCTCATGCCCTTCTGCTGAACCTACCGTCATGCACTCAGTATGGCGTAAGCAATCAGCGTACTTGGCCAAAAGGCCTTTACAAGATGTCGACATTTACCGACAGTTGCCAAACCTGCCGTCTGTCCCAAAGCACACAAAAATCTGGCTAGTAATCACTAAACTATGCAGGAGACAGATGTACGAATCTATGGACCTTGTTGGGATGCATGCAATTTAGGCAAAGCGCTCTGCAAGCAACAACCAGTTCCACACGAAAAGTTTAATGACTCAAGCTAACAGAAACGGACTTATACTTGGCCTTGCTTTCTCTGTATTTGAGTACGAGGCCTAACCGCAACCTGTTACCTGCAATTTCAGTTTGCGATTCCGATTGATGATAATCGCCATTGGCGCTGTAAAAGTACTGGGCAAGATATTTAGTATTTTAGAAATTTATAGAGGTTCAAGATAGATCGCAATTGCTTGTTGGCTTGCAGCCCACTCACAGACGTGCCCGACGTGCCCTGCCACATAGCGACGCGCTACTTGTTTTCCGCGGCGTTCGTTTGCCATGGCTCTGCATCCGCGTACTTGCAGCTTCCAGCAGCGATGGAAGCCATTCTCTGGCTGTCGACCCCCGCGATTGGTCGCGAGGCCAATTCCTCCTCAGGCCGCACAGACGCAGCAGGCGACAACCGAGGGCCGGGCGGCAGAACCACCAGTCGACCACCACATTATTGGCCAATGTGCGATGCCACACAAACTAGGCGAAAATTCACCTAAGCTACACATCTCATTTGCTTGCGGTCCGCCAGCCAGCCATGGGCAACAACAAAATGCCTTGGCTTGCTTCTACCTTTCCCTTAACAAACCCCTTCCTATCCCTTCCACCTGCTTTGCAACCCCCTGGAATCCTAATCAAATCATTCTGCCCACCTTTCTGCTTCCTCTTCCTACGTGCCGCCCCTGACGTCTGCATCCCTTCCTGGTGTGATGGCGGCAGCGCGGTGCCGGTGCCAAAGAATTTAGTACATGCGGTAGACAATGGCTGCGACCTGCCAGGGGCAATGACGAATGCCGTACAAAACACCGTGTGCCGTCGCCCCCTTCGCAGCCGATCTCCGCGGCCGCGTGGCGTTCTTCAACACCATGTCCAAGTCCAAGGAGCTCTTCCGGCCTCGACTGGCCGATGGGCGCGTCAGTATGTACGTCTGTGGCGTCACGGTGTACGACTACTCCCACATCGGTATGTTGTTTTCTGTAATGTCCCATTTGTGTTAGTGTGTTAGTGTTAGTGTGTGTGTGCTGTCTCCCAGTGCTGTATGAGTGTGATGTGGCGACAGCGCAAAGTTCTCTTTTTTTCTTTTCGGTTTCGAGGGTTTGAAGATGCAAGATGGGAGGCCTCGTGAGGTGGTCCGGTCCGGTCCGGTCCTGTTCTGGCTGGTTAGCTCTCTAGTCACTCTAGTCCTTTGCGCTCCCTTGGGATTGCCCGTGAGGCGTGTGGCACTGAACAATCTGCCCAGGAGGAGGAAAGCCCGGCGACCTGAACCTCAAAACACACAGACGTACAAACGCACACTCACAGACGCACAGACGCACACATACAGCACGTGAAGCTGCGTTCCATCCCCCTTCGCCCTTCCCGGTCCACCTTCAACACCCCACCACGCACCCCACCCCAATGCGACACAACACAACACGACACAGGCCATGCCCGTGTCTACGTCGCCTTCGACGTGCTGTACCGCTTCCTGACCGCCGCGTGTGGGTACGACGTGCAGTACGTACGGAACTTTACGGACATTGACGACAAGATCATTGCCAGAGCCCAGCAGGTCGGTAGGCAGCACTACACCCACCCCGCTATGTTATGGGGGGGCTTCAGGGCGGGAAGGAGGGGGGGCGGGAGGTGTCTGTGGGGGGTAAACTTGCTTAGGGTTCTAAAACCCGTTTCGTGTTCTTCCGTAAGTCCTGGCAGTCCGCCAGTCTTCTCCCATGTCTACATCGCCTGATTACCTCTTCCCCACCCACCGACCCACCGACCCACCCACCCACCCACCACACACATGCACAGTTCCTGCCACCGCCTTTTTCATTCCGAGGCTTCCTTTCCCTTCCAATCCTTTCCTTTCCTTTCCTCTCTCGTTGCCCCTTTTCTCCCTCCTCACGTGTTGCACCACCTGGGGGTCCCCTCCACCTTCCCACCCCCCCCCCCGTTTTCATCCCCTCCCCCCCCCCCTGCCTGATCGACCCACCCACCCACCGCAGTCCGGAGTGGATCCATCGGAGCTCACGGAGCGCTTTATTCGAGAATTCAACCAGGTAGGCACGGGGGCTCTAGGCACGGGGGCTAGCAGCTAGGGGGGGAGGGGGAGGGAGGGTTAATAGAACGGTTCTCGGGGTAGGGCGGAGGTGGAGGTGAAGGTGGGACGTGGCCCTGGTACTTGAAAGGTTTGCGGTCGAAGGAGAGCAGGGGCCCACTCAGTACCCCCACTACACAGTGCCCATCCGCGATGTCCTCCCTCTCTCTCTCTCTCTCCATCAGGATATGGCCGCCCTCAACGTCCTGACACCCACCCTGGAGCCCCGGGCGACCGCCTTCGTGCCGCAAATGATCTCCACCATCACCGCCATCATGCAGCACGGCCACGCCTACGCCGTGGAGGGGGGTGATGTGTTTTTCGACGTGACCTCCCTGGAGGGCTACGGCCGCCTCTCAGGCAGGGCTCTGGAGGACAACCGCGCAGGGGAGCGAGTGGCGGTGGACGGACGGAAGCGCTCCCCTGCGGACTTTGCGCTGTGGAAGGCGGCCAAACCCGGGGAGCCCTCCTGGCCCTCACCTTGGG
>NW_003307553.1:1265920-1287956 GCF_000143455.1 Volvox carteri f. nagariensis | reverse complement strand
TGGGTCCCGTGATCGACATTCATGGAGGCGAGTGAGGGGGGGTGAGCTGGGGGGGGGTGAGGGGGGGGGGTGAGGGGGGGGTGAGAACTGGGGGAGGATTTTGGTGTGTTTGGGCGGGACGGGACGGGACGGGCCGCCAGGTATTGTAATTTTTGGAGGTTGGGGGTTTTCGTGGTTTAGATGTTTCAGAGCTGCTTCGGGCTTTTTAGTCGGGTGGCCGCAATTCCTGCGTTCCCCCTGACCCCCTGGTTTTTCCTCTCCCTCTCTTTTTCTCTCTTTCGTTCTCATGTACATACATACATACATACATACATACATACATACATACATACATACATACATACATACATACATACATACATACATACATACATACATACATACATACATACATACATATCCCCCGCAGGCGGTCGGGACCTGGTGTTTCCCCACCACGAGAACGAGCTGGCGCAGAGTCAAGCAGCATGTGGATGTGGACGGACCCATGGGTCACCCCATTCCTCTGCTAGCGCCACCACCTCCTCCTCGGGAGATCCGGATCAATTGCACAACGGCACCGACTTTGTTCGGTATTGGTTGCACAACGGCTTTGTGAATGTGGACAGCGAGAAGATGTCCAAGTCGCTGGGTAACTTCTTCACCATCCGGGATGTGCTGTCCAGCTACCATCCGCTCGCGCTGCGGTGGTTCCTGCTGGCGGCGCAGTACCGGGCGCCTCTCAACTACAGTGACAAGGGGTTGGAGGTGGGGAGGGAAGGAGGGGGGCGGGAAGGAGGGAAGGGGGAAGGAGGGGGGAGGGAAGGAGGGGGAAGGGAAGGAGGGGGGAGGGAAGGAGGGGGGAGGGAAGGAGGGAAGGGGGAAGGAGGGGGGAGGGAAGGAGGGGGAAGGGAAGGAGGGGGGCGGGAAGGAGGGAAGGGGGAAGGAGGGGGGAGGGAAGGAGGGAAGGGGGAAGGAGGGGAGGGAAGGGGAAAATAGGTTGTCCTCAACCACACATACACACACATACACACGGGCAGACATGGTTCCCCTCACACACACGCACTTCTGGACCCCCCCAAACCCCTCCGACCACGGAACCCCCCGACAACCCCCCGGCAGGAAGCCAGTAGCAGGCTGTATTACGTGATTCAGGCGCGGGCGGATGTTGTGGAGGTGCTGCGGGCCGCTGGTGGGTCCAGGGGACTGGGTGGATTGGAATGTGTGTGTGGGGAGGTGGCGGGGAGGGCTGGACTGGTGCGGGCTTTGGGTTTCAGGATTGATCAGGAGGTGGTTGCTTCAAGGTGGTTGCAAGATGTCGTTTTTAGGTTTGGGTGGCGAAGGGAAAGGGGGGAGGGCTTCCTGCGTTGCGTTGCATAATTCCCGCTGGTGGCGCTGCTGTTGTTAACCCTGGTGGCTTTCACGCCTTCCCCGGCTTCGTTTCATACAAGCATAGGCTCCTCCTTTCCCCCTTGCATGCCCCCTCCCCTCCCCTCCCCCCCACACAAAACACATAACTGCCCCCTCGTCCCCACCCCTTTCCCCAGGTGCCGCAGGAGAGCAAGCGGTAGCGGAGGCTCGTACCCGCCTCTCCCTCACCTCAACCACCACCACCACCACTACCACCAACAACAACACGTCACATCACCACCAACAGCAACAAAACCAGGAACCTGCCGCCACCTCCTCCTCCTCCTCCACTTCCTCTGGTGCGGTCCTGGTTTCGGAGGTGCTGTCGGCCCTGGCTGACGACCTCAACACCCCGGCGGCTGTGGGGGCTCTGAGTGGGCCGCTCAGGACCATCAATGACCTCATGACCACCAAGGCTGGCAGGAAGCGACCCGACAGGTGACTTGGGGGGGGGCCCGGGGGAAAGAGGGCTTGAGCTGGGCTGCTGGGTTGGGAGGGGGGGAACCCATATGATGATGGTGAGGGTGATGGTGATGGTGATGTGATGTTGATGGTGATGGTGATGATGGTCATGTTGATGTTGATGTTGATGGTGATGGTGATAATGGTGATCTTCTGCGTGGGGGCTCTTCACACCCGCGTCCTAACGACCTAGCTATCCAGCCATTGCAGTACGAAGCTCCACTCCTCCCGCGCTTCCTCCCCCCCCCCAATACACACCCTCCGACCACACCCCTCGTCACCCCCAGACTGGCGGTGTTGGCCCAGCTGCATGTGGCCATGGGCGTGGTGATGGAGCTGCTGGGTATGGAGCCAAACAGTGGGACCAAGCAGCAGCCGCAGCTGGAAGGGAGTCTGGAGGGGGCGGCGGCGGGCTTGGAACAGCTGCTGCAGGTAAGGGGACTACTCCTCCTCGGCAACTGCTTGGTTCTAGGAGGAGCCTTACCAGGAAAAAGCCCTATCGGAAAAGGGTCTTCTTGCCCCCCCAAACACAACAGCTTCACTCGTTCATGGTTCGTCTTTCCCCCCCCCCCAAACACAGCAGCTTCACTCGTTCATGGTTCGTCTTCCCCCCCCCCCCAAACACACACACACAAACACACACACGATCTTCCTCGTTCCTCCTGTCTGGGCCCCCTCCCCCTGAGAGCTCACGGGGCCTCTCCGATGATCCCGTCCTGTTCTCCCGAGATGGCTCCCTTAACATCCCAACACGTTAACTAATAACTGCCAACCGTCCAACTGTCAACTGTCAACCGTCCTCCCCTCTTGGGCCATCAGGAGCTGCGGGCCCTGGCCCTTGTCCGTGTGGGTATGAGCGAGGAGGAGGTGGCGAGCGCCATTCGGGAACGAGCTGAGGTGGGGATGTTGGGGCCTTTTTAAAACGAACATAACTGCCAACCGCCCAACTACAAACTGCCGGTCCTAACCCCTCCCGCGCCCCTCGTTCTGAGCTGATTCAGGCCCGGCAGGCGAAGGACTTTGCTCGCTCAGATGCCATCCGCCTGGAGCTAGCTTCTCGGGGGATATTGCTGCTGGACACTCCAAAGGTGGGTTGCGGTGTGTGGGCCGCCGTACAGAGGCCGTCTGTGTGTGTTTGTTGTGTGCCTGTGTTTTTGTATGCATTTGCGGGGGAAGAGGAACCACAGGCGAGTGAAGTTCTTGCAGCGGATATCAGGGATTTATTTTAGTGGGTGAGGTGGAGTGGCACTTCTGGTGTTTTGTGAAAATTGGAGTGGAGCTTAGAAAGGCGATCTGTTCTCATCAGTGTGATCATCACCGTGCACCTCCCTCCCGGTGTCGGCGCGCCTTTGCGCTTCTTCCCCCTTCTTCGCCTCCCCCTCTCCTCTCACGTCTCCTTCCTCTCCTCCGCCCTGCTGACTCCACCCGTTGCGATTTACATGCTGGTTGGTACATCCCCCCTCCTTTACATGCACATCCTCCCCCCTCTACATGCACATCCCCCCCCCTCTACATGCACATCCCCCCTCCTCTACATGCACATCCTCCCCCACTGGCCCCCACAGGGCACTACTTGGCGACCTGGTAGCGCCACGGCCGCGGAGTGAACCCCACCACCACCACAACCGCTCCCGCCACACACCACTCCCACCATCACCACCACCACCACCATCACTACACATTGCTGCAGGTGCCACCACCACCACCAGCACCAGCACCACCACCATCAGCACCAGCACTACTGCTGAGGTTGGTGCTGAGAGAGCTCTGAATGATGTCACCTCCATTGCTGAGTGCCGCTGCTGCTGGTGCCGCTGCTGCTGGTGCTGCTGGGCTATCCCTGCTGGCCGGCGAGTGTCTAAGCTGCTGCCGGACATACATACGGGTGTCTTCTCCTTCCATGGCAAGATGTGTGTGTATGACTTAGATTACACTGTGGGCCGCGAAAGCTGGGGGGAGGGGCAGAGCCGAAAAACTGTGCAAGAGTCTAGGGAGCACACACAGCACAAGTCGTCGCGGCGAGTCTTGTGTGCTCCTCTGCCCCCGCCCGACTCCGGCTGGCTCCAACACACAATGCAGTCGCTCTGCAGCGCCTACGTATGTCTGTATGTACGTATGTCTGTAAGTATCTGTAGGGTATCTGTAGGCAAAGACTCTTTGCCAGGAAAATTGCGCGGGAGGGAGAGAGAGTAAAGAGAGCGAGGGGGGGGGGTATGACGGTTGCCGAGCTGTGGAGGTGGAGGAAGTTGACTGCTAAGTGACCTGGGCGGCACGGGAGTTTCATTTTTCTTGTTTGTTTGTTTGTTTAGCTAGAAGTGAGAGATTGTGCTCGACGATTGTCGTGACATGTACGATGGCATCGTTGCCCCACACTGCCTGCCTACAAGAACTTTAAGGTATTTTGGTTCACTTGTGTGCGTATGTGTGTCTGTATGTGTCTGTATGTGTGTCTGTATGTGTGTCTGTATGTGTCTCTGTATGTGTGTCTGTATGTGTGTGTGTCTGTATGTGTGTCTGCGTGCAGGGGGATGCGGTCACGGAGTTGAGTTTATGAGTGTATTCCTGCAAGCCGTTGCCAGGCTTTCGGTTATTCGGTCGAACTGATGTCGTACGAGTGTATGGACCTCCTCGTCGAGTGCAAGACAGCAGCACAGACCTTGTACAAAATTGTTGGCTTAGATGCGACGGAGCGAAGCGACCGGAGCCTCTAAGGCTGGTTCTGTGGTACTGTCGTACAACTGGGTCGCAGTGGCGACTTAAACCTTGCTGCTCTCCTGGTGAAGTCATTCTGCCTTCACACAGAAGAGCATACAGCCTTGTCCGAATAGTCAGCTCTGCCACGGGCCTTACACAGCAGACCGAAGAGACATTTGCTCACTGGCGAGGCCCAGGCTGCGGGAGACGGAGAGTTTCGCCTCCCCGTCGCGCCGCGTGTAGTGCTGCTGTGTAAGGCCCGTGGCAGAGGTGCAATTCTCGCCAAAATCGTCCAAACCACGCCATTCAGCACCATCGGGTCAGCCAATCCACAGCCACCAGAACCAGTTAAGGGAGACAGTAACACAGAACCAGTGTTGTTTTGCACTACTTATATATACTACGAATATTAATAGAGCGCGTATGCACCAAGGGGTTGCTGTAGCCACATCTACAGCCGCATGCAGCAAGCAGCAGCAGCAACATTAGCAGCAGCGTGTGAACAAGATTACACCGGTTACGGGCTTACCGCTAATGCAGCCTGCTATCTAGGTGTGCAGACGGCGAGATGGTCATCGTGAGGGCTGTGTCAAAGTCTGTATGTGTGCATGTAAGTTTCTCATGAGCCGCTGTCTCGACGCAGCTCTCATCTGGCCGTAGAGCCAGATAGATGTACTGCCAATCCGCATGATGCGGATTGGCAGTAGAACACCTATCAAGCTCTCGGCCCAGGCTGTCTCCTTGCCCAATCTGCCCTTCAACAGTTCCCATTATGGTTTTGGCCCCCCGAAGTTAGACCACACGTAGCCACAAGTACGGTAGTGGCCCACTCCGCCCTGATGTCGCCGAATGTGCGGACGTTGTTCGTTGACTCACGCAGGAACTGCTTCTGCGACTGATGCTACGAGGAGGGGGAGGAATGCGAGGAGTTGGAAGTTTCAGGGAAGCCAGCAGAGTAAAAGCCCCCGATCTCGCTCCGGCGAGATAGGGAATGCGTTGAACCGCATTGCAGCGAGCCTTATTTGACTTTAAGGCAAATTAAAGTCTATTTCAATACGGTCCTTATAAAAAAAATTGTATTCGCGGTGTAAAGGCGGTGCGGAGCATGCAGTGCATGCTGCGCGTGGAGGCGACCCCGGCAGACCCAACATTTTTCGTGGATTTCGGCTCAATGGAGCTGATTCACAAAGGTGACAAGTAGGCCATCATCCATGCGCACCTTTCCGTGGTTTAGTCAAGCCCAAAAGCGAGGTGCCAACCGTCACAGAAGGATTTTCTCATGAAACAATTCGGTTAAAATGTTGTCGTGAAGAATTGAAGAGCTGTATTGCGTTGGGTAAATATTGAGTGCTGCTATCGCGCCATCCTGCATTGCGCATGCCGTAAGTGTTAGACGATCGCTGGGAGCGCCCATTGCTCCCTCTGATGCTGAGGGCTTTCCATAATTGAAAACATGTTAAAACAAAATCTTGCTATCAGAAGCGACTTTACTCACGATACTTGAGAGCTCCAAGTTCCAAAAAGGCGTATGAATGCCTCCGGCTTGGCCTACCTCCCGTTGATGAACGCAGTTTTGCAAGGTTGCCACATACGACTGTAACATCGATGCTTTAAGTAAAGTACGTTGCGAATGGCGATGCCTCCGCAAGCTGCGGCCTCGACAGCCCAACAGATGCAGGGCGAACCTGGCCAGGGAGGCACGGCTGCACAATTTCTTAACTCTCAGCTCCTCTTGGTAAGGGGTCAGGAAGGGTCTGCCGCAGGTTACTTGTTGGGAGCAAACCCGCTTGTTCGTGACTAAAGCCATCTGGGCGCTGCAGGACCTGCAAGCCGCTCTTAGCGCAGCGCTTGGAGCTTGCGGCCAGAGCCAAGCGAGCCAGAACGACCCTCTGGTGGCAAAGCTGCGCAGCGGCGTAAGCGTACTCTTGAACGCATGCGCCGATGCTAGCCGTCACGGAACGGGTGAGCTGACGCTGAGAGTAGTCCCAGATGCTCCGTGAGGCGTGATATATCTTAGCTTAGCAAATTTCCCAAATAACCCAAGTTCCTCAGCGCCCGCGCCACTGTCTTGTCATCGTGCCCGCTCGACACCGTTGCCCTGATTGCCTGCAACTGGGTTGACTGGTCATGCACAGGGGATAAGCGCCTCCGCCTCGTAATTATTTTCAGCCGCCCCGGCCCCTTTGACACATATGCCATATGTCAGTTTGTCGCGGGCTTCTATGAGGCTTATATTTGTGGCTGGCTTTTTTACTACCGGAATTCATTAACGTTTCCTAACCCACAACTAAGTCCGCATCCATGCCTCCGTGCCTCTGTACCTATGTATTCCGGCAACACCAAGGCCTGAAGCAGGACGCCATCACGGTGCTGTCGGTAGCGGAATTTGTGGCGGAGCGTCTGCCCATAGTCTTTTGCGGTCCTGATGGACTCCACCTTTCTGCAGTTTGCAGCCTGTTGGGTCTGCTGTTGGCGGCAGCTGGCCGGTACAGGCAAGCACGACATACAAAACGAAATACAGCATCGTGCGACGCCGCGATAAGAGCGTGTTTCCGGAGTGTCTCCGGAGTTAAAGAAAGAAGGGTAAACGGGTGTTTCACGTGTGGCAGCCTAAATGCACAAGTCCCTTTGCGTATGCCGATCTCACATCTATTTTCCATCACAACCACAACCACAACCCAAATCAAACTGGCGTTGCAGTGCGGAGTAGTGCGATTGCAGCCCAAACCAATGAAAGGACTTGAAAATTACCCCAAATCTTGCAAACCCAAATCAAATTAAGATGAAAAAATCAAGGAGGAGATCTCGAGCTATGGACCGGTCTGAAAGCCCCAGGTGAAAGAAGCGGTTCTGCTCTCTCGCGATCGATCAACTCTGTGAACCCCGAGGCCAAGGGACCAGTGCAAAACGTCTTGAAGTACTGTCTGCGACAACGAGCCCACACATCGGAGAGTATCACCAGCACCCGGCCAATCAAACAACAGCAATCGGGCGCCATCCTCTTGTATGTATGTATGTACAAAAGTCGTACAGAGGCACTGGGCGGGTTTCGGTCCTTCATGAACCGCCCATAGCACGCACAGCACCCCCTGCCGGCGGCGGGGGGCTGAGGAGGGCTTGCTATGCGCGTGACCGCATCCCAAGTTGGTCGTCCATGACCCCGGTCGGATATATACTAGGGGGTAGGATAAAAATAATTGAAGGAAAACCCAGATCGGGGATTTTACCTCCAGCCAGCAGCGCTCAACAACCCAATCAACCTGTCCGTCCCAACCTCCAATCAATCGCAATCCACAGTCGTTTAGACCCCCCTCATCCACCCTACTTCAGCGGTAATATCGACCCAGATAAAATCAAAGCAAGACAACAGCCCCAACTCGACACCTAAGTACGGAAACGGAAGCAGAAGGCCAGATTGAACCCGATTGTTGAAGTCCTCAAATCGTTTCTCTCATATCCTCTCCTCCATCCCAAGCCAACCCAAATCTATTACACAGCACACATCACATCACAGATCTGGACCTAAAAGCTTCTCCTTGCTTTCCTCCACGCTTCCTTGCCGTGCTGTCCCCTCTGGTCACCCCACTGGTATTTTTTTCTTCAATCGTCCGGGTTCGTTGTGCCCCCACCCACCCCCCGCTGCTGCTGGGGCCCCAGGTCTCTTTTGGATCGAATGGTGGCTTTGTTGATCCGAATGGTGGGTCTGGTTTCGGGGCAGGCAGAGCGCAGGAGGCTGCTGGTGGACCTGGCGGCCGGAGCCATGGAGCTCATCCTCGGTGTGTAAACGTGTGTGTGTGTGTTTGTGTGTGTAGGGGGGGAAAGCCGGGGAGGGAGTTTGTGGAGCTGATCCGTGTGTGTGTTTGTGTGTGTGTGGGGGGGGGAGGACGGGGTGATGGATGTGCAATGTGTGTGCGCGTGTATGTGTGCGTGTGTGTAGAGGGGGTGAACTATGCCGTACCCGATGTGCCGGTGTGCCGGTACCTGTCAATAAGCTGGTGTCGATGATAGATAGGGACCTGAGGCCTCCCTGGCGATAGGATTAACGTTGAAAAGCAGATTCTTTCAACGGCTTCCTTCAAAAAAACCTGAACGGCTTGATTGTCTTGATTGCTGTGGCTTCTGACGTGTACCATGGCTCTGTTATTTGTTGCCGTACAAAGACGCGGAGCAGCAGCTCTTGCTGTTGTCTCTGCCGCCGGCTTCCAACCCACATGGCGGCGCTCCGTACGGCAGTGGCGGCGGCGGCGGCGGTGATGCCGCGGCAGTGCCGGAGGCCGCTGCTGCTGCCGCCGCCACCACCGGAACGACGGCGGCGGCAGTTGGCTTGGGGCCTAACGTCGAGGCGTTTGAGTGCTTCTTTGCCCCCAACCGCCAACATCATCCTGAGCAGCGGCAGCAGCAGCAGCAGCAGTTGGGGGAAGGGGAGGGGGATGATGATGCAGTGTTGGTGAAGTTGCCAATGGTGCTGTTGGGAACGGCCCCCCAGTGTGTGGTGAGTCCAGGGATGGCGGGGGAGGGGGTTGTGGTGGGGGCCATGAGGGGCCCATGGAACTGGGCAATCGGCTTTCCTCTTCAGAAAAACATATCCAAAAAAACACTATCTATAAATTCATCACGAGGACTTAATTTTGTTTCAGAAACCTTTTCAGAAGTCTTTTCTATCTTGACCTATTATTCTATTGCTTTGCTCCGCTATCTAGTAACTATTGTTTTCTTGTTAGTGTTTTCCATGGCAATCGTGCTCACGGGCGTTACTGCTTCCTTAGTTGGTTGATCGGTGGTTGGTTGGTTCGTTAATGTTTCCAGGCCCCATCGGGCCGCGAACTCAAGGGTTGGCCTAAGTCCGACAGAAGACCAACACTCGAAATTTGATCCACGTGTGTGTGTGTGTGTAGGGGGGGGTTGTTGCTGTTTCTGTTGTTCTTTTCTTTGTGTGTTGTCCCCTCGCCCACACCTGACGTTTGTATGTATGCATGTTTGTATTTATTTCTTCTCCTTTTCCCCCTTCACTGGCAGCAGCTTCACTCGCTCGTGGTTCGTCTTTCCTCCTTCACTAGCGCTTCCAACAATCCCTGGTTTCGCGCAGAGATGGTCCTCGCTTTTTTTACATTCGCTACCTACCTTTCCCTTCAAGTGATCAGTGATTCGTTCGGACTGTAGCGGTTTCGGAGCCGAAGTTCATCTCTCCATCGCCGTGCCCAGTCATCACCACCATTCTTGCTGCCTCCTCAACTCTAATGTCTCTGCCTTTTCCCTTTCCTTCTCTCTGTTCGGATGTTTTGTATGCGTGGCCCCAAAACCGTACATGTCCGTACGGCGGAACTTCCGTACGGTTATATCTGTTCACCATGGCAGGCTGCAGCGGAGGCGGGCTGTGCGGTGTTGTCGGGCCTTATGTCGCATCATCCCCAATTGCTGGCGCCGCTGGTGCCGCCGCTCGTACCTCAGGTGTGTGCAGTACTTTTACATACATACGGACGTACACAAACGACAAGACTGAGTGACTTATAGTGACATAATCGCATGGCCGCTCTCACCCACGCCACACGGCCGCGGGCACGGCCTGCAATAGTTTTCTTTTCCTGCTGCTCATCCATCTCGGTATTGTCGGCATTGTTGGGGATTCTCCTCCCCCGTGGTGGTTTAATTGACCACATCCAGCCCCCCCCAACATGGATCGCATGCAAATAAACAAACCCCAGTGTCCCCCCCTATAACCCCTGCTCCTGCTCATGATTATTATATTACGTGGCCTTTGGAGGATGACTCTCTCCAAGGGCTCTATGCACATGATACATTTCCCCCCACACACACCATCATCAGCATCATCATCACCACCACCACCACCACCATAATCATCACCGCCATCATCATCATCATCATCATCATCATCACCATCACCACCACCATAATCATCACCGCCATCATCATCATCATCATCATCATCACCATCACCACCACCATAATCATCACCGCCATCACCACCACCCGCACAGGCGCTGCTTCAGCTGGTGGTGGCCAGTCCCGGCCACCCGCGGTCCCAGGCCAGTTTGCTGAGCTGCTGCGCCCGCATGGTGGCCCTTTCTGGGGGGGGAGGAGGCGGAGGAGGAGGGGGGGGCTGCCAGCTGCTGCTGGTGGGGTGCGGTGCCGCAGAGGGGCTCATGCACGTGGCCATGAGCTTGCTGGAGGTGAGAAGTTCTGAGTTCGAGTCCGGAGCTTGCCGTGCCTTGCCTTTGTCTTGCTTTTTGTCGCCGCCACTAACCACTAACCACCGCCACTAACCATCGCCACTAACCACTACCCGTCAACTACCAACTGTCACCCTGGAAAAATGTGCCTGTTGATAACCAGGCGTGGTGCGATGGAGTGGTGTCATTCGGTGAGGGGCCGAAGGGGGCCGCGGCGGCAGTGGGGCCGTCGCCGCTGTCAACGGCGCCCTCCGCCGCCGCCACCGCTGCTTCCGCCGCTGCCGTCGCCGCCGCCGCATCCTCCTGGCATTCCGCCGTCAGCGCCGCCCTGGAGTCAAGCAGCGGCAGCTTGGCGGCGGCGGGCCTCCTGGCCCCATACTCTGAGCGGTGCGACTGCTTGTCTGTTTGTTTGCCTGTCTGTCGGTCGGTCGGTCTGTCGGCGGGTCTTGTTCTGCATGGGGCTTTTGGCGAGCATTGCGTGGCCTGTGAAAACCATTTTCGGAAAAATACGTTTTTTAAAGATTCCCCAATGTAACGACTCCCCCTCGGCTCCCAGCCCCTTACCCTGACCCGTACATGCCATTGCTTCGGATTAACTCCCCAGGCAGTTGGCAGTTAGCAGTTAGCAGTTGGGCGTGTCAGAGTTATCTTCTTTCCTTGACTGGAGGAAAATAACTTCCTCCTAACCCCCTTCCTCCACCTGATGGTGATCCCTTATGCTGCAGGCTGGTCGCATTGCTGCTGCGGGTCTGCCTGCTTTCCTGCACCGCCAACAAACAGGACGCAGTAGCAGTAGCCCCCGCTCACATAGCAGCAGCAGTGTCGACAACAGTAGGCGGGCGAGCGTCCGAACACCCCAAACGTGCCGCCGCCGCTGTTGCTGCCGCCGTACACGACTACTACCTGCCCTGTCTCCATATCTGTATTCGTACATGTCCGGAGCTTACACCGTACGCCGTACAACGCGGCTTGCTGGAGCTGCTGTTGCGGTTGCCGGCGGCGCCGGCGGCGCCGCAGGCGCCGCAGGCCGCGCCGGGGCCGCCTGGATCATCTCCTGCCGTACTGTCGTCGGAGGCTGCCGTCGTGGTGGCGGCGGCGGCGGCGATGGCGAGTCTGAGGTCTACAGTCGTTCGCTGGCTCTCGCAACCCTTTGTTTCAGGTACTTGCATGACCGAAATCATTTGTTTAAATTTCAGTCTTTGTTTTTTCAGTCTTTGTTTTTTCAGTCTGCGTTAGCTTAACTATAACGAAACCTTGATCTATCGCATTCATTCATTGGAATATCGGAGCGCCTTTTGAAAGTGAGAATTTATTTCACTGAATTCCGGAACCTTCCCGCAGAGCGCGTTGCGTCTGCCGTACGCGCCTATCTGAATATGGCCCCTCGCGAGCCGGTGCGACCCGCGGCGCGAAGATGGACCCATGGGTCATCAGGACCGGCCGTCACCGCGTCTGGGGCCACCGCAGCAGCCGCAGGCCTAGGCAGGGCTGGCGGCAGAGCGGCGGCGGCGGCGACGGCGACGGCGGCGGCAACGGAGCGCGTCGCGGCTGACCGGAACTGCAGCGAGGACATTGACGATGATGTGGTGATGGTGATGGAGGTGGATGCGGTGGCGGCGGCGGCGGAGGGATCCCTGGAGCGCCCGTCGAAGCGGCGGCGCGGTGGCGGCGGGGGCGGCGGTGGCCTGGGCAGGCAGCAGCAGCAGCAGCAACAACAACAGCAGCAGCAGCAGCAGCAAAGTCAGCAACAGCATCACCACATTGCAAAATGTAGGTAGGCTGTGTACGATTTAGTCCATCTGTATGTCCATATTCATGCGTAATTGTATATATTGTATGTTTTTTTTGCGGCAGAGTTTTTTGCGGCAGAGTCGGGCGGGTGAGATGGAGGGCTCTATCTTTAACCGCTTATGAACCTAAACCCGTTTTCCCCCTCTCGCTCACCCTCGCTCCTCCTCCAATGCCCTTCTGACCTATAGATGGCAATTTACAGGAAATGTTCGCCAGCCAAAATGCCTACCAGCAAAGAACGCAAGCTGAGGCGCGGGCTCTGCGCGATAGCGACGTGAGCGGCGGTGGTGGCGGCGGCGGCGGCGGCGGCGCCGCGGGTGAAGCAGCGGTCGCAGCTGCAAAGGGCCGCTCCGCTGCCGCGGCGGCGGCGGCGGCGGCGAGATTCTATGGCGACGGCGGCTGCACCGCCGCCGCCGGATCCTCGGCGGCGGCGCTTGCCGCCAGCGCGGGAGCTGTCGTACGGCTTCTGGCGGGATTGTCTCCGCCGCCATTGGTGGACTCGCCTCTTGACGGTAGGTTCCGGAGCTAGTTACCGAGGGGTCACAAACAATAAGTCCTGTTGTGCATTCATCCTGTTCATTGTTGTACATTGTCGTACGAGTACAGCTCGGGGGCGCATTTCCATTGACCATGCGACGGTTGCTGTCTGGTAACGCACAAACTCTTGCCTCCACATTGCGTCTATTCTTTTGCGGTTGTCTTTTCCGTTTTTCGTTACCTCCGCCTCTGTAAAGTTCGTTGCGTTTTCGTTGCGTTTTGTGGCCTTGGCTTCTTGACTTGTTAACTAGCAAGCTTGCGGCCAACTGAACCACCGAAGAATTGACTCGCTGACACTTGGCTCGACCTGTGCGGTTTTCCGTCGCTGCCGTGGCGCCGCCGCTGCAGCTACTGCCGTAGAGGCCTCCGTACACGCGAGGGTGCTGCTGCTACAGCACTTCGCGGCGGCGCTACTGCCACCCGGCTGTCCCGAGCTGCTGCTGCTGGTGACGAGAATCGCAGGCGAGTGGACGCGACGGTTTGCTGCCGTAGCGGCGGCGGCGCCGCCGCAGCAGCCGCCGGCTGAAGCCGTCACGGCCGCGGGTGATGTCGCCGCTGCGGCCGCGGCTGCTGCGGCGCCGGCTGCCGTTGACAGGGCCAGGGCAGCGATTTGCCGTACCTGCTGTGTCGTAACGCTGGCTGTGATGAGGGAGCGATCTGGAGTTGCGGCCGCTAGCGGCGGCGGCGACGGCGGCGGCGGCGGCTGTGTTGGCGATGTCGGTGATGTTGGCGGCGGCTGTCCGGCGCTGGCGGCGGCTCTCCGGGCCGCCGTCGCGCTCCTGCTAGAGTCCTTGCCGGTAAGGATGCGGCTAAACGAATCTGCCTCTCGTATCTGATCTGATTGTCGTACATGTGTCGTGCATGCCCCTGGGCTGTCTCTAAACCCTCTGCTGGTGATAATCTCTCACTTCGGCGGCACACTGTTACCGTCCCGCAGCTGACGAGTCAGTCCCAAATTATTGCTCCACCTCCACCTCCACCTCCACCTCCACCTCCACCTCCACCTCCACCTCCACCTCCACCTCCACCTCCACCCCTTGACAGTTATCCACCTTGCCTCCCCCCTCCCCCCTTCCCCCTCGTTCCCCCGTCCCCGTCCCCGTCCCTATTCGAATCGCTTGCGCGGGGGCGATTCTTCGGGTTCCATCAGGCATTGATGGTGTCCCCAGCGAAGCACATCTGGCCTTCAGATTGCGACAGTTCCGCACCTTTATGGACAGCTGGCGGCGGTGCGATGACTCCGGCAACGGCGGCGGCGGCGGCATCAGCCGTACCACCCGTCGCAGCCGCCCTCGGCGGCGCTGCGGCGGACAGCTTGGTTCAGGTTGTCTTAGCTCTTGCGGGACGTAATTTAGAGACGTGGCTGCTAGCGCAGCCGCTGCAGGCAGCAGCGCCGGGCGGCGGCGGCGGCGGGTGCACCACAGCCGCCACTGACCCACGGGTCGCTCCGCCGCCGCGGGGCCCCTCCGGAGATTCTTCCCAGCAAGCCTCCCTGCGTGGCCTTGTAATGGGGGTCATGTCGAGATGCGCGTACTTGGCCAAAGAGTTGACGCCGGCGGCGGCGGCAGCGGCGGCGGCGGCCTTAGGCCGCACGGCTGGCGGCGCCGCGCCGCCGTCGGTCTCTGCGATCCTGGCATTGTTGGGTGCGGCTGGAAAGGGTTTGGTGACGCGGGCGCTGCCGCTGGGGATGCTTCAGACGGTGGTTTCGGAGCGCCCGTCTGCAGAAGGCGCTGGCACCGGCGCCGCCGCCGCCGCCGCCGCCGGACCCGGCTCAACCGCAGACGTATGTTCGGATACTAAAGTCGTCTTTGCATCCAAGATTCTCCCCAAATTGCTTCCCGAAATGCTGTTGGAGCTTGGCGGCGCCCGGGAAGAGGCCCTTGCGCCGCCGCCGCCGTACATCAACACTTCCACCGCCGCTGCTGCCGCCGCCGCCGTCGCACCACCACCACCACCACCTTCCGACAGCGTCTCTGGCGCCGGCGGCAGCGGCGCCGCGGGTAAACCCAGCCTGCCGCCGCCGCCGCTGCCTCTGTGTGCGCCAGGCGCGGGTCTGGACGCGGCGTTGTTTGACAGTTTGACCTGCATGTCTAACCTATTGAGATGTCAATGGGGGAGCCAGCTGGCGGCAGTGACGCTGCAGGTTTGTATGTATGTTTGTTTGTTTGTTTGTTTTTTGGTGAATTACTACTAAGGTATAATTTGTGCTGCTCGTGCACCTGTGTTTTTTTTAACTATGCCACTGCTAACAGTCTTATGCGGACGATTCTGCGTCGATCTCGTTACTGATGCGAAATGCACTTCAGTTCGGTACCCCTGCCAGGGGTGTTAGGCACCCCCCCTGCCAGTATCCTTCAGCCCACCTACCTCCCTTCCTTCCTTCTCCCTTCGCATGTATCATTCTATCCTCCGTGGCACGAGCTTCACTCGTTTTTCGTGGTTTGTCTTCCCCCCTTCTCCCCTCCCTTTATCACCCGCCGAACACTTTTGCGCGTGCGGCTCTTCAGGACCTTTAATCACCTGGTTTGCTGGCCGTTGCGAAGCTTTTTCAACAGTTACAATTCACTATTTATGATTTTTTCGACACTGTCACCATCGCCGCCGCCACCATCACCACCGGCGCACCCCACCATCCCTCCTCTTCCTCTTCAGGCACTGGTCCAGGGGATCTGCCAGGCCCGTACCTTCCTTCAGCGCTCAGCAACGGAATTAACCGCCGCCGTTAGCGCCAACGGAAATGCCGCCGCCAACGTACACGCACACGCGGCAGCGGCGAATGCCGCTGCTGCGGCGGCGACGGCAGCAGCGGCTACCTTGCCGTTCCTACCTACTGAGCTCTGGCTGGGGCCTTTGAAAGCCACCGCCGCCGCGGCGGACGGTGCCGTACACGCCGGAATGCCGCCGGCCGCCGCCGCGACCTCGTCCGACCAGGCGGCCGATTCTGTCACTGCCTCCTGGCCGCCCCTCACTGCCGTACTTCCCTTCCTGGAGCCATGGCTTGTCAGCCGAGCGGGGGAGGAGGCGGCGGCGGCGGCGGCTGGTAGCACCGTCAGCGTCAGCCGCCCCGTCGGAGGGCTGCCGCCGCCGGCAGGAACCCATCTGGCAGCGCTGACGGCCTTGCGGGTGAGCAGAGCGTACGGCGTGGTACGGCATTGAACGGAAACATCCATGCCTGTTGTAGTGGCGGCGGCGGCTGCGGCGATTATTCTTTTTGTCGTTGCGTTTTGTAAATACACGCACGAACTTTGCACGCGACTCATCCCTTCATTTGCCTGTCAATGTGAGAACAGCTCCACTCGCTGGTATCCCAGGGCTCGTTCCCCAGGCCCCACTCCGCCCCCGCTGCTGCCACTAGGAAACTAGGCTTGCTACGTTTGGTTGCAGAACCTTCCGGGTTCCCTTCTTGTTTTTCTTCCGCTAACTTTTACTGCAATCACTGGAGGTCTGGGTGTGAATCCCCGGAGCGTTCCACCTCCGCCGCCGACACCCAAGCCGCCGGCATTTTCGTACCCTCACACTTGTTGTCGCCTCCGCCGCCGCCGCCGCTGCCGCTGCTACTGCTCCCGAAAGGCCCTTCTGACCCGCTGCCCTGACGGCAGCTTGGAGGGTGGCGGCGCTGCCCTCCGCCGGGTGCTCTCATCTGCTCTGTGCTGTCGTACAAGTGGAGCAGTCCGTTGCGGCGGCGGCGCCCTGCTACGGGTGCTGCTGCGGCCCGCGGTGCTGCTTGAGGTGTACGGCAGTTGTCCTCCGCGGCCGGCGTCACCGCCGGCAGCAGCAGCTCCATCGCCGCCGCCGCTGCAGCAGCAGCAGCAGCAGACAACGACGACGAAGTCCGCGGGTATGCACCACCATTCCGTTGTTGCGATGTTTTTGGGCTGCTCGTACATTTCCGTTGCATTTCCGTTGCATGAAACCACCCCGCCAAACTACTGCCGGTGCTTGCCTTCACTAGGGAGTATGGCTCGAGGGGGAAGCGTACCAGTTCCCATCTGCTGTCTGTATGTATGTGTCTATATGTGTATATTATATATATGTATATATATGTATGTACATGTATATATCTGTATGTATGTATGTATGTGCATACATTTATGTTTGTCAGCCTGGGTTCAAATTTGCATCTCGAATTCGGTACGAGCGGAATCCACATCGGGATCCATCTCATTCCTACTGCCCTTCTCCACCTTATTTTACTCCGCACTGTACGACATACCATGCTATATCCCGTACGCCGTACAGTCACACAGGTCGCCATCGTCGCCGCGGCGGAGCGTGAGTTTATCCGCTGCCTGCAGTACTGGTTGTTGGACTCCCAACCGCCTCTCCCTGCTGACGTCCGTTGCGGCCTGCTGGCGGCGGCGGTGTGGTTGGCGGGGCCAGGGGTTTTGGCGGGACGAGATACGGGACCGCTCCTGGTGCTCCTGGTGCTGGGGTGTTTGGGGGGGGAGGAGCGACAGGTGTGTGGTACGACAGGGGGTTTGGGTGGGGGACGTTGTTTGGGTAACACCTGTATGTATGTATGTATGTATGTATGCATGTATGCATGGTCAAGAGGGGGAAATCTGGATGTTCTTTTATGCCTCTTAGATGCCGCTGCTGTGGCCCTCCAGGTGGGCCCCCCCGCCCTGACCCATGCCCACGCGCTGTACGGCACACGAACCCCTCTTTCTCTCCCCCCCTTTTTCCCCTCCGCCTCCCCTCCGCCTCCCACCCACCCCCCTATACCTCCAACCCCCAACCACCTCATCCCCAGCTCCGCGCCGCGGCCTGCTATGCCCTGGAGTCCCTCACTTGCCGTACTGGCGGCGGCACCTCCCCTCGCCGCTTCCTTTTGGAGGGCCCCCTAGCCCCGCTCGTACTACACCGCTTGGGCAGCGGGGTGCTGACGTCACCCAGATTGGTTCCGGAGCTGAGTCGCCTAACGAAGCTGAGCGAGGCGGCACTTGTACGGGCGGCGCTGCCGCATGCCATAGGGCCCTTGTGTTGTGCGCATAAGCTGCCGGAACTGAGGGTGAGGTGAAGGGATTGGCGGAAAGGGGGGGCCCTGCCCGGGATGGTGGTGATGGTGGTTGGTGCGGGAGATGTAGCTATTCCGTTATGAAAAAGATTTCTATGACCCTCTTCCTCTTATCCCTCCTCCATTGAAGCTCGTTCTATACCTGTTTTGGACAACTTGAACCACCACTCGACCACCTTGCAGCGACTTCACTGGGCAGTGACCTCATCCACCTCACTCTGGATCCCTTCAGCAGTTTTGGCAATTTGATTGCCAGTTGGCAGTCAGTTACGTCCTCCGCTTCGTTTTTGTTCCTCCTGTGTTTATTCCCCTTACGGGAAATTTGAATTTTTAAAACCCTAAAACCGTAAAATTCTTAAAACCCCAAAACCCTGATACCCTTTTTTCAGGAGCTGGCTCGCCTCCTAGACATGAGCGCCGCAGAGCTCTTCACGCTGCACGCCCACCACGCGTACGCCTACGCTTTCTGGAAAGAAACCGCCGCCTTCGGAGCGTTTATTGACGGAGTGGACGAGCTAATGGACGAGCCACACGGCCACCAGCGGGTGCTGGGGAACGTGTCAATGGCTAGGGTTGTCAGCAAGCAGGTACGCACGAGTAGGTGTGTATGTGTGGCGCCTCCCCCCCCGCCTTTTCTCACCCCTTTCTTCTCCCCAAAGCCCTCTTTTCCCCCCTTCCTCTTACCCCTTCGTCTCCCTCTCTCCCTTCCCCTCCCTCCCTTCCCTTCCCTTCCCCTCCCCCCGGCTTCGCTCTACTACTGCTTTTGTTCCGCTCTTATTTTAGACTTGGCGGCTAGGTAGGTAGGGTTTCCGCGGTTATCATCATTACATCAGCCCGAGGTCGCAGCCTTCAAAACCGCCTACTGGTCAGTTCTGCTCCTTGTACACTCTTTCCTTGGCAGCAGCTTCACTCTTCGTGGCTCGTCTTTCCCCCCTCCCTCCCTCCCACCCTCCCTCCCTCCCTCCCACCCACCCTCAGACCATCATCATGGCGGGTGAGCCTTCTGCCGACTGGGCCTCCTCCCCCTCCCTGGAGCCGCCGCCCGCTATCGTGACGCGGATACAGACATTCATGCAGGTGGTGGCGGGACAAGTAGCAGGTAGGGGTGTGTGGGTAAGGCGTGCAGGGGGAGAGACGTGGGTAGCGCGCGGATATGGGTTGTCGCGAGATGTGTGTATTTTGTGCGTGTGCGTGCGTGTGCGTGTGTGTATTTTCGTACGTCGCTTGGCTTTTTTCCCACTTTTGCCCCTTTCCCTCTACCCCTAAGGCTCACCCCTTTTACCCCCCGAACATACATACTTACGCGCACATACACTCACATACATACACGCGCACGCGCGTGCACGGACAGACATGCAGAGCGACGACCCGGTTCAGGAGTTCCTCGTGGGTGAGCTCACAGCCAATCTATTCGAACTGTTCGGAAAGCAGCTGAGCGGCGGCGGCGGTGGCGGCGGTGGTGGCGGTGCTGGTGGCGGTGGGGCCGGAGCCGCCTGCTCTCCAACCTCTCGAGGGACCCGCCACGGTCCCTTCCATGTGTCCCATGGGTCACATGGGGCTGGCGAGTTTGCGGCGCGACTGGGTGGGGGCTCCTGTGGTTTCGGAGACGGCGGCGGCGGAAGCTGTGGCCACTGGCTGCTGTCTACGGACAGCGCGGATGCGGAGGCGTTGCAGGTGGGCCTTATGGGCCATACGTAACGATCGTGTTCGCGCTTTCAAACGCCTCAGGTGACCTAACCCGGGAAACCCCAACACTCTCGCACACACACACACAACTCTTTTAACCTCCCCTTTATCAGGTGCCCCCTTGAAGCCCCCTCCTCCTCCGTCTCCCGCCCTATTCCGCCTACCTGCAAATGATGTGCAGATACAACACTCTCTTCCCCGCTTCTTCCCCGCCTCTTCGTCAGCAGCTGGCCCTTTGCTTCTTGCATGTACGATATCCCCCATCCCATCCCTGCCGTACCCTTCTAGGCCTTGCGCTCTCTTTCCGTTCTCGCGGTATTGTTGGGAAAGCACCTGCCGGGCCACGTGCCGCCCGTGATGGTGCTTTTGACGGCGGCGGTGGGCAGGGCGACGACGGCGGCGGGGGGAGGAGGAGCGTCGGAGGAATTCCAGCTACAGGTGGGTTCTCGAGCTGATTTTGGGTTGTCGAGTTGATTTTAGAGTTGATTTTAGGGTTAATTTAGGCTTTTAGGGTTGATTTTAGAGTTGGTTTTAGAGTTAATTTTAGGGTTAATTTTAGGATTGGTTTCAGGATTGGTTCATTCGCCAGCGGTTCGTCTTATCTCCCTGGCCCCCTCCCTGCCGCCTTCCCTACTTCCCGCCGCCCCCCTCACCCCTACACACCTACACCACTTGGACAGAGTTTGGCTGCGTGGCGTGTTTTTCTTCGCTGCCTGGCCTCCACCGCCCCTGCGCTGCTGGAGCGGGTAGCGGTGCAGGTGCGTATTTGTATGTATGTACGTTTGTACGCATGACTTATATATGTACGTACGTATGTATGTGCAGGTGGAGGGCCCCTACCCTCATTCCCTACAGTACTGTGCACTCCGGGCCTTGGACGTACGTACGTCGAACAGCTGTATTTCTCACGTTTTGCATCTTACGATTTTCCCCCTTCCCCCCTCCCGTCTCCCTACACCCCCTCTGCCCCCACCCCACCCCCCAGGCCAGTGTCGTACTGCTCCCTCTCCTTCAGAGCCCCCGACCGGAGGTATCCCGGGCGGCTGCGGGAGTGCTAACCCTGCTGGTGGTGGATAACCTGGCGCATGTCAGCAAGTGAGAAGGCCGCGGGAAAAGGCGGGAATGTGTGTGTGTGTGTTTTGTGGTGGAGGGGGAGGTGTGTGTGTGTATATATGTCAGCGTGTATGAGAACTGTGTGCATGTAAGCGTATCGTCCGTACGGCGGTATCCTATTTCCTCCCCTCTCCTTTTGTTTTAGCACGTAGTAGCTTTTACCACTCCACCTAGTTTCTACTGCCCCCACTCCCCCACACACAGACACCGAGTCGCCTCTCATCCCGGCCACACTATGTTGTTTTTCTTCTCGTCAACCACCTGTGCTCTTCGTCGTAACCATATCCCCACCCGCGTCCCCCCACCCTTCCTCCCTCGTCTCTCCGCACCCACCCTCACTCAACAGCGCGCTGAGCCGTATGCCGCCATTACCCGCTGACGTACCCGGCCTTGAGCGAGTGGCTGCCGTACTTCAGGAGAAATTACAGTTGGCGGATGGCCGAAAGCGGTTGAGACAGTTGACGGACTCGCTGCAACACGACAGCTTGGCGGTTAGGTGTGTATGTTGGGGAGGGGAAAAAGGGGGAGAGGGGGTTGTGAGGGGGGATTCGGCCTGGCAGGTGGTGTGTTTGTGTATACGACAATCCTTTCCGGTTAGGTTACAAGTTACAAGTGCCGCACGAGTGCGGGGGTGTCCGTCAAAGCCGGGAGACTATATATATTGAAAATTGATTACCCCGTACAACTAGCTCATCAACAAGGCCTCATCTCCATATCTCACCAGCGTTAGTAGATCTCCCTTGGTCTGAACGGGGATCAAACCTAAGACCCTTGAAATAATTATAGATATCACAAAGTTTGGATTAGTGCATATTGCTGACATCCAGATTCGAACTGGAGACCTCCCGCTTACTAAACGGGTGCTCTATCCAACTGAGCTATGCCAGCGCGCAACCAACGCTAAGATATGCGATCATAAGTATAGAAAGGATATAACAACGTATGGCCTGTCAAAAGTACGCCATGATTGGGTTGTACGACACGTGCGACTGTACGACGACTAGCACGACCGTACGGTTAGTGCACTGTACGAGTAACGCATTATGCACCATGTCGTACATTACTAATTGTCGTACAGTTATACTGCACGAATTTAGGTTAGGTGAGTGAAGATTACATGGACACAGGTGCACAGGTGGAATACGCATCATGATGCTTC
>NW_003307553.1:1262271-1265585 GCF_000143455.1 Volvox carteri f. nagariensis | reverse complement strand
GCCGCTGCTGCTGCCGCTGCCGCGGCAGCGACAGCGGCAGCGACAACCGGCGGCGGCGGCGGCGGTGGCGGCGATGCCAACGACGCTGAGTTGCTTTCTCGTCTTCTCAGTGCGCTGTTGCGTTGCTGCGAGAACGCGATGCGTACGACACTCGGGAAGGACATCCGAGTCAGGTACGGAGGGCGGAGAGGGGAGGGCAGGACGAGATGGGGGCCCCCGGTCCGCCGCCACGGCGGCTGCGACGGGAATTCGCCTAAGGAATTACATACATACATAACTCTCACTACGGAACAGTCTGCGTATTCGCTGGTTGCGTTGGTTGCGTTGGTTGCGTTGGTTCTGTTGGTCGATTGTCGGTTGCAGGTGTGGCGAGTGCTTAGGCCTGTTAGGAGCTCTGGATCCGGCCCGAGTGGTTCCGGAGCGCAGAGCCCCTCCCGCGCTGCTCGGTGCGGATGAGGACGGTACGGCATCCGTTCGAAACATCGGAGGCGGCGGCGGCAGTACGGGGCCGTACGAGCTGGAGAAGGAGATCGTGGAACAGCTGGTGCGTGTTTGGGGAGGAGAGGGAGGGAAAGGGGGGGGGCCCCACCAGCTGTGGGTTTTGTAGCTTGCTTTCGGGGCAAGCTCCAAAGGGCCGGGATGCCTAATCAGGAGATATACAGGAGATCTACAGCAACGCAGCCCCCCCCCCTCCCCGGGGTAAGTCCCTCTTGCTGCCCTGCCTCGCCTCTTTTGCCACGTACCACCACCCTACCGGTGGTGTATATAATTCGCAAGTGTGTAATACATGTATGTATACATGTAATACATGTATGTATACATGTATATATACAGGTATACACATATATATATATGTATGGATATATATACATATATATCATAGGTATAGATATAGATATAGATATAGATGTCTACTATTTTTTACCTTAAGATCCCCCTCCCTGGCCTGGCCCCGGCCCCAGGTCCGCATTATGGAGACTACGGGCGACCTCACGGTGTACCGCTGCACGTCGTACGCCCTGCAGTGCCTGCTACAGCACTACAGCGACGGTGGCGGCGGAGGGGGAGATGGGGGGGGAGGAGGGGGGGTGGGATGGGGGGGTTTAGGAGGCCGGGTGGCGGCGGCCTCGCCCGAGCCGGACGGTCTGTACGCTCGCATAAGGCCCGAGTTGCAGCCGCTGATTAAACCCTACCTGACGACGAGGTGTGTCGAGTGGAGGGGGGGTGGAGGGGGGGGAGACGATCATATGCGAGAATGGGGGAAGTGAACGGGGTGGGGGTGGGGGGGAGAAGAGTGAAGGGGTGGGGTGTTTTGTTTCCTTCGAGCCGTGCCGCGTGTGTGTGTTGGCGGCTTGGGCCGAGGTAAGAGAAGGCGGGGAGGGGTTCTATGGCGCAGGCGTGTTGTCAGCTTTTGTCGAAAACGTTTTTTTTATGATAACTGTTTATTGGGTTTCCTAAAAAACTTCTACTTACATATCGTAGGTGCATGTACGTATGCATGTATACATGTACGAGGTTTTTTAGGGTTTTATGGTACGAGTTTAGTGCAGGATGCAGGATGCAGGGGAGGTGAGGACGTTTTTAGTCGGGAAGGCTTTTGGGAACAAGACCTCCCTCCCTTCCTATTGCCACCTATTTTATGTCAATGGCATCTGTCCTGCCGCAGATACACGCTGGAGAAGGACGTGGGTCGCAGCGGGCGCTCCGAAACCGACTCCTTCTTGTCCGGCTCCGCCATCTTCTCCACCACCCCGCGGCCCTCCTACCGCCGCTGGCTTAATTTGTGGATACGGGCCATGCTGCGGTGAGCAGTACAGTACGGCAACCGAGTCGTACTGAGCTCCTTCCCTTATCGCCCTTGCTCCCCCGAAGCCTCAAAAACCTCGAAACCACGACCACGACCAACAACAACAACAACAACAACATCAACACCACCACCAACACCAACAACATTCCCTTCCCTTCTTTTCCCGCCGTCCCAGCAGCGTTGCTTTGCTTTGGCTCAGTTTGTTTTGCCTTCGAAACAATAAAGGAAGGGGCCTATGTTTTCAATTCGCAACTAGTAACTTTGTAAGTTTGCAGGTTTCCGTTATATGTTTCCACCCCGTTATGTTGCCCCTCTGTTGTCCCTCTCACTCCTGCCCTTTCAACACCTCCTTCTGCCCTCCCGTCTCCCCCTTCCTCCTCTATGCACACAACACACACGCACACGCACACACACGCACACACGCACACACGCACACGCACACAGCTATGCAGTGGGCCCCCATCAGGCCGCATTCACTGCCATGACAGCGGTGATGAGGCTGGACCTGCCGCTTATGACGTTTCTACTGCCACAGGTGTGCGTGTGTACGTATGTACGTGTGCGTGTACGCGTATGTATGTAGGTGTAAGTGTATGTATGTACGTGTACGTGTACGTGTACGTGATGTTGGGACCCTGACTGGCGAGCAATAAGTGACGAGGACGCCACATTAGCAGAAGAGAGCAGTCAAGTATGTACGCTAGTGCAATACTGTTGCTGCTACTACAACACTGCTACCGTAACACTATAACACTGCTACTGCTATCACTCCATTGTTGTTCCCCCCCCACCCCCCACCCCATCCCAGGTTGTACATGCAGTGATGGTCAGCGGCCACTCCGGAGCTGTGGAGGCGGTCCGGCGGGAGGTGGTTGCCGTACTGCAGGCGGGGGCGGCGGGGCCGTCCGAAGCGGACGGGCAGCTGGAGTTGTACTTACAGGTAAAGGGGAGGGGGAGAGGGGAGAGGGGGGGGGGTAAAACACATGTGTCTTTGTGTACGTGTGCTTTTTAGGAGACGAATACACACCCACATGAGCATATTGCTCAATGTGTACATGTCAATATGTACATGTTTGCTGGTACGGATTTCACGAGTTTGCGAAAGATGCGATTACGTTTGCAATCTTCTCACGGACAACCACTGTGGGTATCAGCTTTTGATTTTTATGTTTTGCGAATTAAGCTAGTTCGAATACCAAAAATAATCGTACACTGCCGTACATTGTCGTACACCGCCGTACAGTCCTTATCCCTCGTCACCGCTCCCTGCTTGCAGGCCCTATTCGGGCTCTTGGACGTTCTTGGCAGGTGGTTACGTGACGCCTGGCAGCGGGCGGCCGACAAGGCTGCCAACGGCAACCAGCTTCAGGGCGCGGGTGGGGGTGCAGCGGGGGCCGCCAGTACGGCAGGTACGGCAGATGGTGGTGGTCCGGAGCTTCCCCCTGGAGCGCAGAGTGTCAAGGCCTTCATTGAGAGCATTCCCATGGAGACACTGGCGCGGGCCGCG
>NW_003307553.1:1255199-1258843 GCF_000143455.1 Volvox carteri f. nagariensis | reverse complement strand
TTCCCACCCCCCAGTACACACGCACACGCACATACACACACGCACACACTTTCCCCCTCTTCCCCCCCCCCCCTCTCCCTCCCGCCAGTCCTCCCTGACCACGCAGGAGCCGCTGTTGGCGTTACGTCGTCAGCTGTCCGCAATAATGGGCGACCGGGACGGGGAGGCGGCGGCGTGGCTGGCCACCGCCAAACTGTGCAGGGCCAACGGTGGGTGTTTGTGGAGGGCTGTGGGTATGTTTGTATGTATGTATGTCGGCGGGTGCAGGCGGCGTGGTGTCTGGGTGGTTTGCCTGATCGTGAGACTTTAGAGGGGGCGCTACTCCCACAACTTCCCACCTCCCCCTCAACCTCCTCCGCTGCCGTCACCGTCCCGCCGCAACCACCACGTCGTCGCCACATAATTCTGTAAGGCCATCTCGACGCCGCCACCGGTGCCGTACTGGAGGCCGCCGCCAGGGGGGTTGGCGGCGCCGCCGCGCTCGAGTCCGCAAAACTTCTCCGGGCCCGGGACCTGCACCACCGGGCCGCTGCGGAGCTGCAAACGGCCATTTCTGAGTAAGTCGCTAAGATAGCAGTTGACAGTTGGAAATTGGTTGGCAGTTGGCTCGCGTTTTCTATGGCAGGTAAAATGCCCACAGCCGTACTTATAAGTTCTCCTTACACACAGCTGATCGTCTTGCGGCAACGGTCCTTCCTTCTCTTCCTCCTCCTCCTCCTACCCCTCTTCCCTTATTTCGGATGCTGTCGCTGCTTTACTGCTGCTCCACGTTTTCCGTCCCGCCACGCCCGCATACGTACGACAGTTTGGCGGCCTCCGGTGCCGCCGCCGCCGCCGCCGCGTCCGATTCTCGCCGTCTGCTGGCCCGTCTGAAGCTGTGTCTCGCGCGCTGGACGGCGGGTGAGGGCGGCTGCGCGCCCTCCGAGCTTCGGCGGCTGTTCGAGGAGGCTTTAGACGCGGATAGAGCCTGGGATAAGCCGCACTTCCACTATGCACGGTGGGAAGGGGAGGAAAAGACGAACCACGAACGAGTGAAGCTGCTGCCAAGGAGCAGAACTGACCAGTAGTAGGCGTCCTTGAAGGCGGCGACCTCGGGATGATGAGAGGGGAGGACGGAACGGGTTTTTCCTTCATATTTATGCACACTAACAAAATCCTGAACCCTGCAATATCCTGAATCGTGCCCCTAATCCCTTCCCCCCTCCCGCCTGGTGTGAAACCCTAAAACCCTAAGCCCTCTGTCGTACCCTCCGCCCAACACCCCGTTCTCTTTCAGTCTTTCCCTGGCGTCACCTTCACTCGCTCGTGGTTCGTGTCCCCCCCCCTCCCCCCCGTTCCCCTTCCCCCCCGTTCCCCCTTTCCCCCGTTTCCCCTCCCCCCGTTCCCCTTCCCCCCCGTCCCCCCCTCGCTCCCCCCGCAGCTACCTGGACCAGCTGTATCAGGACGCCAAGCGCCGTCAGACCGCGGGGGGGGCCCGGCCGCAGCCTCAAGTAGGCGGTACGGCGTCAACTCGGGGGGTGGCTAATGACAGGTGCGGGGGGGGGGCCTTCACATCTGCAGAAGATGGGCTTATTGTGATGGAGGAGAGGAAGGGGGGAGGGAGGAAGGGGGGAAGGAGAGGAAGAGGGGAGGGAGAGGAAGAGGAAGAGGGAAGGAGAAGACGGGGGGAAGGAGAGGAGGAGGGGGAGGAGGGGTAAGGGGGGAAGGAGAAGACTGGGGGAGGGGAAGGGGGAGGGGGGAAGGAGAGGAAGGGGGTTTATGTGCTCGCTAATGGCAGAGGTGCTGCCCAACACTTACATGACCCAGGCCCGGGGGCTGATTGCGTGTCATAGACACACGAGTGTATGTGTCTATCTGTATGCCTGTACGTCTGTATGTCTTCAGATATTTCATGTGGTGAAGTACATTGTGTGTGCGTGTGTGTTTTCCCTGTCGGTGTCCAGGTTCGGGTTTGGTAAGGCCCGCGTGGCCATCGGCGACGACAAGCAGTACTTCGAGTACCTTCCGGACGTTATACGGCACTACGGAGAGGCCATTACTAAGGGACATAAGCACGTGATGCAAGTAGGTGCGGCAGAAAACCACGCTGTGTGTGTATTTCCACACATTCCTTGTGAAACCGGATCTTCGGATATACGGTTCTAGTGGGCCCCTGTTCAGCATACTCGCTGGGGAAATGTTTTTTTTGTAAGGTGGTTACCGAGGAAAGAAAAACCCCACCGTAACCACTTGGCCATTAAAATCACTGCCCACCCTGGACCCCACCAGGCCCTCCCCCGCCTCCTCACACTCTATTGCGAACACGGCAGCGACCAAATCGCGCGAGGCAGCGCAACCGCCGCTACGGGCGGTGGCGGCGGCGGCGGCGGCCGCGGCGCGGGGCCTGTACCCCGTACGAGCCGTGAGACACGTGCCGCCACTGAGGTGCACAACACCATGAAGCAGCTGGCGGGGTCATCCGTACCCCCGACGAAGTGGCTGGTGGCGCTGCCGCAGCTCATCTCCCGCATCGCCCACCAGCACCAAGAGGTACGGGATGCTGCTGGGGGAAGGGAAGGGAAGGGGGAAGGGGGAGAGTTAGGCTTTTAGGATGTATTTTTAGCGGGCTTCTTGCCGTTGCCGTATTATGCCGTACTATGCCGTACTATGCCCCCTTCCCCTCCCCGCGGGCAGGTTGGGGACGTGATCCGCCTGGCTCTGGGTCGTCTGGCCGAGGCCTTCCCGCAGCAGGTGCTGTGGTCCGCTGCCGCGGTGTGTCGGAGCAACGTGGCGAGGAGGAGGGACCTGGCCAACGAGGTATTCAAATCGGTGAGAAGAAAGGCGGAGAGAAGGGTGGGAAGGGCCCCGCTTGAGGGTGAAAAGGAAAGGTGGTATGGGGTGAGAGGGCAGAGAGAGGGAGAGCGGGGTGGGTCTGGTCATACCGCCTCGCAGTAAGCCTAAGCAAGTCCACATACATACATACTTACCACGTCATACAGTAATCTAAGTCATTCATACAGGCATACATACATACATACATACTTGCGAGCTGACCAGGAACTAAGTTGATGCGCCGTTGATCCGCTAGATTTGGTTGGATGCTGGTGGTGAGTTGCCGAACCCAACGAATACATCCTGAAGTCGGATGGGGTGACGGATTAGGGTGCCCCTCTAGCAGGGGAGAGCAGGGACTGCCCCGGGAAAGGGGGCCGCTGGCGAAGTTAACCACCCTGTAACAACATACATACATGCCGCCGAGCCCGTTATCGCCCTCCCCACCTCATTCGCAGGTCAACCTGCAAGCCAGGCGCTCGGGAAACAACGGCCTCGTGGTACGTGTGATGTAGTCGGGGGGTCAGCCGGGTTGGGACGAGAGCCTAGACGGGGCTGTGTGCGGAGCGCGTGGGTTTGGTTTTTTTTACGCCGTTTCTCCCTTCAAGTCCCGTACGGACATCCCCCTTTCCCCCCCTCCCCATTCCTCAGTCTTAAGTCCCCAAGTCCCCATCACCTCCTGCCTCCGAAACCCAAAAATTCTCCCCTCCTTCATTCGCCAGTGGTTCGTCTAACCCCCTCTCTCTTCCCAGCCGCCCCAGCCGTCCTCATGCCGGCCGCCAACCCTCCCGCCCTCCCGCCCTCCTAGATGATTTCCCCTCCCCCCCCCCCCC
>NW_003307553.1:1251429-1254363 GCF_000143455.1 Volvox carteri f. nagariensis | reverse complement strand
GGGGAAGAGGGGGAAAGAGGGGGAAAGAGGGGGAAGGAGGGGAGGGGGAGGGAGGGGGAAAGAGGGGGAAAGAGGGGGAAGGAGGGGAGGGGGAGGAAGGGGGAAAGAGGGGGAAAGAGGGGGAAAGAGGGGGAAAGAGGGGGAAGGAGGGGAGGGGGAGGGAGGGGGAAAGAGGGGGAAAGAGGGGGAAAGACGAACCACGAACGAGTGAAGCTGCTGCCGGGGCAAGAGTGTACCAGACGTAGAACTGACCGAAAGGCGTCCCTGAAGACCGCGACCTGGGGATGACGAAGTGAAGATGATGTCGGAAAAAACTACCTACCTAAGCCGCCAGGACTAAAAAAGCAGAGAAAGCAGTAATGCCAAGCCGTAAAGAAGTAGGTGTAGAAAAGTAGATGTAGAGGCTGCGGCGGAGAAGTAGTAAAGCACTGATGTCGTAAAGCTGGAATAAAGATTGCTGCTGGCCTGGAGAACTAGCTGATTTGCTGGTGGATGATGAAAAGCTGTCGGTATACCGACAGCTTGACGCCAACGCGATATACCGAAAAAGCTCGAACCTCCCTTTGGACTCCTTTGGGAAGGAGGGGTACGCTGATGGAGCTGATGGTGAGGTCAGGGAACATTAGGAACCGGTATCACATTAACGTTTGAGTTGATCTGATGTTTATCCACACTTACCCAACTCCTTGTCCTCTAATTCTCCTCTCCCCCTTCGTAACCACCAAATCCGCCAAGTTCTAATCCCCCTCCTCCTCCTCTGTTTTCCAAACTACCCTCCCCTCCCCTCCCCACCCACCCACATACATACATACATACATATGTACATCCACACACGCCAGGTAATGATACCCACTCAGGACCAGTTTAGGGCACCCCTGCCCCCGGCAGCCATCGGCACTGGCGGTGGTGGCGGCGGCGGCAGTACCACTGGCGGTGGCGGCGGCGGCGGTAGCAGCAGCAGCCGTGGCGGCGGCGGCGGCGGCGGCGGCGGGGGGTACCAGGAACACCCGGGTACGGCCGGCGGCGGCTTGGTGAAGATTGCCGGCATCAGAGATGAGCTAACCATTTTGCACAGCTTGATGGTGGGTACTACTGAGGGTTTGGGGAGTTTGGAGCACGCAATGCCGCTGCTGTTACCTATCTCCTCGCTTCCGTTTCCTTCCTCTTCCTCCTCCTCCTCCCCCCCCTCCTCCAGCTCCACCTCTCGCACCCCCGTGCAGATAACACACCGCTTCATGTTGAACTGGACCCTGCCGTATGTGAAAAAGTGACTTTTGAAAGATTTAATTGACCTGCACAAAAGCAAATGCTGACATAGCGACATACTGACATAGCGACATACCGACGTACCGACATACTGACATACTGACGTACCGACATACTGACATACCGACATACAGAAACCCAAGAAGCTCACCTTCGTGGGGACTGACGGAGCGGAATACTCCTTCCTCGCCAAGCCCAAAGACGACTTGCGGAAAGACTACAGGTGAGGTGGGCGGGGGGGTGGGGGGGGGTTTCCGACGGGGGTGCCATTCCTATGTGTGTGTCTGTTTGTCTGTGTGTCTGTTAGTCTGCGTGTGTGTGTACCTGCGTGTGTGTCTGTGGAAAGGGGAAGGGGGGAAGCCAGGGGTGCGGGGCCAGGAGATTCTAAAAGGGAGTTGGAAAAGGCCCTTAAAGATGCCGCCCTAACGACACATGCGTACGGGTGTTGGGGACAGTTGCTAGCGTTTGCTGAATGGAGAATTATAATTCGGTGGGAGTTGGGTAAACCCCCTAACTCCCCACCCCCCACCCGCGCATAAACGTAAAACCAAAAATCCAAAATAGAATAAAAATTGAATTGTTTTCATACATACACATGCATACGCAGGCTTATGGACTTCGCGGGGCTGCTGAATGCGCTGTTCGGGGGCCACGCGGCCTCCCGCCGCCGCGACCTGCGCATCCGTACATATGCGGTAGTGGCGCTCACTGAGGACTGCGGCATCCTGCAGTGGGTGGACGGCCTCAAGCCGCTCAAGGCCGCCATAGAGGACGTGTATGTGGCGGAGAGGGCGATAAATAGGAGGTAGGGGGCAGGGAGCAGGGAGGGGGGGGTAAGAGCATGGAGGGGCATGGAGGGGCATGGGGGCCATGTCTTTGGAACGCTGCTTGGGGACGCTGCTTAGCTTGAGAGAAAGGAAGTCGGGGGGAAAGTCGGAACAACCCAACCACGTCGTGGGCAGCTGTGAACTGGTAGAGCAGGGGGGAATGAACGGGGACTGTGTGTGAATATATGTATGTATGTATGTGTAGGAGTTACGAGCAGACTGTGGCGGTACGGGGGATTTCCCCCCGCGGAGGGTTATGGGGTGGGGGAGAGGGGGGTTATGGGGGGAGGGGGCACAGAAAGTTCGGTAATCCCACAGCATGTTCGTACTTAATATATAAACTACACATGCTATATATGGTATTATATAAGTAGTACCATTTGGTATTATATATACTACATATACAGTATATACACACACGCATCCACACACTCCCTCTTTGTGCCCTCCCCTCCTTTCCCCTCCTCTCCTCTCCTTTTCCCCCCATGCACTCCAGAGAGTGGATTGGGTGGATTCGGAAGCTATGGGAGACCTGGCCCGAGCCCTCCAACAAGGCCAAGCTGCTGTCCAAGGTTCTAGAGAGGCTGCCGCCGCGCCTGCACCGCTGGTTCCTGACCAGCCACCCGGAGCCGGCGGCCTGGCTAAATGCCAGAACCAACTTCACGCGGTATGACAAACCAAGGAGTTTTACATAGCGGTTTTAGCGGTTTTAGCGGGTTTTAGGTCTGAAGTTTGGGGGATATATGATCCCAGCAACGTTACCAAACTTCCCATTCCAAACACACTACGCCGAATTCATCCCACCCCACCCCACCCCACCCCACCCCACCCCACCCCACCC
>NW_003307553.1:1249900-1251227 GCF_000143455.1 Volvox carteri f. nagariensis | reverse complement strand
AAAACTCTCCCCCCTCCAACCCCCCGCGCGTCACACAAACCGCGCAGCACAAACGCCGTGTGGTGTATGGTGGGGCACATGCTGGGGCTGGGAGACCGACACGGGGAGAACATCCTGCTGGACGGCGCGTGTGGTGACACGGTGCAGGTGGATTTCGGATGCCTATTCGATAAGGGCCTTACGTTGGAGGTGAGAAGTCCGGGATGGGGCGGGAGGGGACTGTGCGTGTGTGTGTGTGGGGGGGGGGTTAGGGGTTTGTCCGATCGTATATATATCGGCTTTTTGGCCGGCTTCAGGCTCTTCCCCTGCTCTTTAAATCATCATTCTGCTTGCTGCTACTTTGCAGCTCCCCCTGCAGTGGTGCACGCGTCTCTATCCATCTCTATCTCTACCGCTATGTCCCCCTGCAGTGGTGCACGCGTCTCTATCCATCTCTATCTCTACCGCTATGTCCCCCTGTGCGCACTCTACAGTCACACTACAGTAGTGCCGCTTCTCTAGGTCTCTTATCTCCCCCCGTTGCGCACTACACTACACTACACTACACTACACTACAGTGCTCTCTCGCCGCAATGTCGCCGCCGCCGCTGCCGCAGGTTCCCGAGATGGTGCCCTTCCGTCTGACCCAAAATGTGGTGGACGGGTTCGGCATCAGCGGAGTGGAGGGCACGTACCGCCGGTGTTGCGAAACCACTTTGCAGGTGGGTAGGGTGGGGAAGGGTTGAAGGTGGGGGGATCCTAGATACGGGTTTTCGGATGCGGGTTTTGGGGGAAGAAGGGGCCCGCGGTGTGTGTGACGAGGTTTCCTCTGTATTGTTGAACCCACACCCCAAGAGCCGGAACAGGCCGGGGATGGAGAGGAGTCTTGTTGTGTGCTTCAGGCTCAGTGCGCAATCTCGCGTGCCGGAGCCTTGACTCGTGAGGGCGTGCACGCGTGCGGCGCCTCCCAGCCCCCGCCAAAGCCCCTCCACACGTTTGACTGTCCGGCTATCTTTGCTTCATTCGCCTTCCAGTGGCTCGTCTTACCTCCCCTACCCCCCGAACCCTCCCCCCCGAACCCAATACCCCGCCCCCAACCCCCTCGCCCCCCGCCCCCCCTCACCCCCCACCCCTCTCCCCCCCTCCCGCCCCCCTCAGGTCCTCCGCCAGCACCGCGAGACTCTGATGACGTGCGCGGAGACCTTCCTGCACGACCCCCTGGTCGAGTGGAGCAGCAGGCCGCAGGGGGGAGGCAGCAGGGGCACGGCGGCCGCCATGCAGGCGAGAGAGGACGGCCGGCTGTCTGTCTGTCTGTCTGTCTGTCTGTAGACATGTCTTATCGGCTCCT
>NW_003307553.1:1171246-1249658 GCF_000143455.1 Volvox carteri f. nagariensis | reverse complement strand
GGGGAGGGGGAAAGAGGGGGAAGGAGGGGGAGGCGGAAAGGAGGGGAGGAGGGGAGGAGAAAGCTTTAATGGGTTAGTGGCGAGTGGAGGCGGAGGAGGAGGAGGAGGGGTATAATTGAAATGGAAGCGGAGGACTGTTGTATTCTGTGATTGAAGTTTTTGTGATTTGGCGCGAAGGAGAGGGCTGTGTGTGGGGGGGGGTTGGAGACGGGAAGGAGAGCTCTCAAGCGGCGGTAGGAGGGTGAGCAGGAAACGGGCGGGGCAGGTAGGGAAGAGAGGTGCGGGGGAAGCCAGGAAAGCAGGGCTAGGCTGGCGGATTTAGTGGACAGACTGACAGACATACGACTACTGACAGAGAAAGGGAGACATACACGCAGCTCGGCTTGCGGCTGCCCTGGTAGGCACATCAAGCCGTACAAGCCCCATACTAGCCGTACAAGCCCGTACATATTGGAGGTGCACCTAAGGCGAAACGCCCAGCGCCACATTTTCGAGCGACCCGTCGTGCAAAGCAGCCCCCGGTCGCGCATCGAACCCAGCTTCTGGATCGGGAACTGTTTCTCTGTTCTTCAAATTGTTATCAAGGCTTGGAGGAGCGTGTGGCGTGTCTGGCACGTGTTTATGTGTATTTTGAAATTGGGGTGGGAAGTTTAAGAGAGTCGACACAGGGGGGTGGGCTTAGTTACCGGATCCATTTAAAATAGTTCGTTAGGAGTTACATTTCTTAGGGGAAATTGGACGAGACTGGACGAATGTAGTTAATGTGACAGAAGATTCCCTTAACGGACACGGCGGTGCATGGGCGGGGCGCCAAAAGAGGTCAAATCGAAGGTTCTTCAGGTCAAAGACAGATCTGGGGTTTAAAAGGTTGAAATGCCTAACTGAGGCCAGGCCGCAACGCAGCTATATCCATCCATCCCTTTCTCGTCCCTTCAACCACCCAAGCCACTCAGCATGTACACAGAGTCCGTCAATGTGTTCCGAAACAACTGTGTGCCGGAAGCAAAAGCCCCGAGACCATGTCCCAGGCGCCAGATCGCTCCGAAACCATCAAGATCAACAAGTTATACAATAATAAGATGTATATGGAAGAAAAGAAAACCCTAAAACCGATGGAGGGAGGGAGGGAAGGGAAGGGAAGGGAAGGGAAGGGAAGGGAAGGGAAGGGAAGGGAAGGGAAGGGAAGGGAAGGGAAGGGAAGGGAAGGGAAGGGAAGGGAAGGGAAGAGGGAAGGGAAGGGAAGGTGAAGGGACTCGGTTGTCAAAAGCGCCCCGCACAGCCAACTGGAATCCACAGCCTGTCGCGCTGCATCTGGACATTGATGGACAACGATTTGAAGTGGTCACCCCATCACTTGGGTTTTAGGGACTTACGGACTCAAAAGGGTGCAATATCGTACATACAGACTTTCCATTCACTTTTGGAGCTGGCGGCCACTCCGGGGTGAAAGCGGGCAGGTGGGCAGGCTGGCTGGGGGTTTGACTGGTTTTGTTTTGCTCCTTGTCGGGATTTATTTGCCTGATTTGCCGTATTGAAATGTTGTTTTCCTTCCTAGGATGACCCCCATATCATAGATACGTATTAGGCAGCAACAAGCATGCCAGTGCCGGTTATGAAGGAAAGCCAGAAACGCAGGAGAGAGCTGGTGATGGCAGAAGTGAAGCGAGACCCCCGCTTTCATCATCTCCACAGGCAAAGAGCTTCAGACTTCTCCTTTGGGTTGGTCGGGGCGTCCAACAGCGCGTTCGTGACCGCAGGGTACATGCATAATGAAGTTGCCAGATTACATACATGTGCAGCTGCATGAGGCCGCTAAACAAAAGACGTCCGTATTACTTAATGAAGTATTCGCGGTTGTTTTCGTTTTCGTGCATGTTGCACATGATTCATAATTCATTACCGTTGTCGCGGCCGAGCGGACCTTTAGGACCATTGTTCGGCTGTGATCACGGACTTCATGACTGGGTTACGCTAGCGTTTCCTAGCTCGTATCGTTAGAATAACGATTGACAACTATACCTACCTGCCTGTGGGAGATGAGTAAAGCTTTTGGCCAGTTGATTTACGTCCGTATGTGCGTTTTTAAAGCTTATTACTAATAATAGCACAAAGTATTATTTACTGTGTTATCGATGTCTTCAGCACAAACAAAAACATACCAAAGAAAGAAACACGCGAAGTCCGTAGTGCCCAGCTAAACCGCCGCAGTTCTATGCTGAGGAGTCAATATGTTGTAATAATAAGTCAATATGTTGAGGAAGGTACCAGCCGGTTGTCTCGCATCTATCTGGCTGTGATCTGCCTGGATGTAATTAACGAACCAATGCCCTTCCCGATCAACGCCTGGCTGATGGATTGCTGCTTAAACCACCTAGCCTGCACTTACCTAGCCGAGAGCTTCCTAAGAGTTTCGCTGCTTTACAAAGTCCAACAATCACCAGTTCAATTAATAAATTGTAAATATCTGTCCACTGTCCAGCCAGAGCTGTGTTTCCGTGTAAAGCTACAGTTACTACTGTATGGCTAAAAATCGCTATTATGACAATGTAAGAGTCCGCGACTCCTGTTCTCCATTATATTGACTGCTGCGTGGGCCATGAAATGTGACTGTTCTACGAACCATGGAGATTATCGTAATCGATGACCGTGAAGGTATTACAAATTGTAAGGGGTACGGTACTGACGCGGCATGTTCGGCACACCTTCCCAATATGCGTTAAGATGAAAATGACTCTCTGACAACGAGGTTTAAGTGTTGAAATGTCTTCTCCGATCCTTAATTCTCTAATGTTTACCTCATTCTTGTAATACTCAACGGAAGTCACTATCAATGGTTAAAATAGGGGGCACAATGCGCTCTCAACTTTGGCTTCGGGTTTTTCTCTTCCTGATCATAGGATATCTGCAAGCACATGCGCAGTCTCCTGCTGGCTCTTTCACAAGGAACGCGACTGTGTTCCTCTCATCCAATTACGACGCGACCACGGCGCAAGCCATCCGAGATGGAAACGGTGCGGATGCCAGTATATGTACATGTATTATTATTTACGATTCTGGACCTTAAATTGATCAAGTGTAGCCTTGTCGGCAGCAGCTGCCGTCCACGCCGTTTCAATTCTCCTCTCGCACACACCTTGTCTCAAACCTAGTTACTGGGAAACACTAACAATTATTCAGCTGTCGGACTACGAATATTTTGAAGCTGCCGGGAAAGGTGCTTGCTGACTTGCTGCTGAAAGCCCCTTTCCGATGCATGCTCTTGTGCGCCCACTCCGCCCGCCTGTACAGACACCACCATGTGGCAGAGTGACGCTTGTTTCCCCACATCGTACATTACGCGCCGTGAGATGAACGCGCTTTACTGGCTTTGCAACTCCTCAGCCGTTTGTACCGCCTCAACGGGCTCGTCCAACTTGTACGGCGCAACTGACGGCAGTCTCAGCACTAGCGGTGCCTCTATTGCGTTGCCTACCGGCACCCGATCCGCATGGCTCAGAGTTACCCTGCCATCAGCTACCAACATAACCCGTGTCGGGATTCGTGGCGTGTTTCCCTCCGGCGTGGCCAACACTCTGTACCTGGAGTTTGCGTCAGGCGCGCAAGTGCCCGTACTTTACAACCTCACAAGCTATTCGTTCGTACCCGCACTCGGACAATGGACGGGCGTCGTGTCCCTTCTCATCAACTCGACGTCCGCGTTTTCCGTTACGGAACTGGCAGCACAGTACGGCGCGTGTTTTGAAAACGCAACTGTGGATTTGGGTGCCGTACAAACCATCGGATCCATTCGGTACGATGATTTTGGGATCAGAAGAACTCGGAAACATCCCTCGGTGGGAGGGTTGTAAACAAAATAGAGCAATTAAAGATACGTGCTTGCATGGGATGGGGATGGTTTGCTTATTGGAATGTGAGAATCCCGGGATGGTGGGTTTAAACACTGAAACTTCAGGCGGCACTTCGCCTTGGGTTCATCCCGACAACGACTGCCGTACACTTCACAAAATAACCATTTTGTTCGTCGTGGTATTCTCGTCTCGTCGTGGTATTCTCGTATTTCTCGTCTCTGTCGCCGTACCAATACGAATGCCTACCAGGCCTCCTTCCTCCCACTTTCCTTCGTAGCATCCGATACTGGCCGGGGCAGAATGGCTTAGCCACGTGGCTGCTGGCCTCGACAGATGGCGCGTCGTACGACGACGTGGTTTCGGGGCTGCTGGGTTTGTCGCCGCTCGATCCGACCCGTCTCGGAGCGCTGACGTTGACGCTGCCTACCCCCGTACTGGTACGGCACCTGTTGTGGGGGGATGGAAGAGAGGGAGAGAGGGGTTGAGAGGGCATCTGGGGAGATCTGGGGTTTTGTTGTCTGGGGCCATGAGGTAGTGGGCTTTATATCCTTTGAATCCTAAAGAGGATTCAAACCCTATAGTAAACCCTAAATTGGTGGGAAGGAAATTTCTCCCTCGCGTCGAATGCGCCTAACGTAGTTCCTTTTTTCTCTTACATGTCCTCTATTTCTTAGATCGAGAACAAAATGCCGTACGTAGCTCCAGGAAGGCTCTCTCCCTAGCTTAAATCTCTGGTGGCGTTTCGATGTCGTACACTGCAGGCGCGATACCTGACTGTACGGCACAAGGTGGCGGAAACTGACTGGGCCAAGGTATACGTGTGGGGCATTGACGCCTACTCGCCTGCGCCGCCGCCGTCGCCATCACCACCCCCACCTCCAAGTCCCACCCCGCCCCCGTCACCCAATCCGCCAGATCCCCCTCTTCCGCCTTCACCCCCCCCATCTTCATGGAACAACTATGCGGGGATAGTCCGCGCGTACAGCTACCAAGGGTGAGACTCTAACGAATTCATAAGGCCAGAGCTTCAGTTAAAAATTCGGTTGTAGTTGTAGTTGAGGATTCAGTTAGAAATGTAGTTAAGGATTCGGTTGAAGTTATGGACGGGATTTACGCCATTTAGTGTGCACATGATGACTCGCCGGACCAGCCTCGCCAGTTTGGAACTTTTATGAACCACGCAAAACCCTTTCTCTTATTCCTTGCTCGCCAAGGAAACGAATAACGGTAACGGTAACGGTTGCCAGTATCGTTTTTCTCAGTTAAGACCCTAAAACCCCAAGCCCCTTGTCCCCTTATTGCATCCCGTGTGGGCATTTCTACGTTCCCCGTCCGCCCGCCGTAGGACCGTCACTGTGTCGTCTAATCCAGATCCAGACGCGCTGCCGCACATTGCCGACGGTAACGACAACACGCAGTGGCAGAGTGCCGCCTGCTTCCCAACCGGCTACACCGGCCGCCCTTCCATGAACCCGCTCATGCAGCTTTGCAGCGGTACGGGGCCCCACGGCGCTCCCGCGTCGTACTGTACGGCATCTGCCGGCTCGTCCAACCTGCCAGCGACGACGGATTTGAGTGTTTACACTGGAGCGAGCATTGCCGTCGACCCCGCGCGCGTCGCCGCGGGCGTTACGGATGGCGCGGCGTTTTTCGCCGCCGCCGTCCCCGGTGGCCCGCGGGCTGTCACGCGTGTTTCTTATAAGGCCTTTTCTAGCTCCAACGTAACGGTGTGGCTGGTGATGCAGCCTTCCGGGTCCTCTGCTGCTCAGAGGGTTCAAGTGGCCACCATGGTCCCCGCCGTGGATAACTACGCCTGGGTGTCGGTAACCGGTCAATGGCAGGTAAGATGGTGGTTTCGGAGCCATTTTTGGAGGTGGTTTCGGAGAAAGCAGTCTTCAGGGAAAGACACGAGTTATGGCGTTGTTGACCTTTCAGCGCCAAGGTGGATGATGTGGTGGTTGTGACCCAGCGTCTGTTGATGTGGTGGTTGTGACCCAGCGTCTGTTGATGTGGTGGTTGTGGTGGTAAGTATGTATTCTAGTCTAACCGCTCTTTTTGGCGTTACGATATTGGACCGTTTCTGCATACTGCAATTGTTGTAGATTTCATGTTGGGAATGTTACATGTTGCATGACGGCGCATGGAACTCCCCGGATTGCCTTGCCGGGCACTTGGGGAACTGCAAGTGGGCCCATAAGAAAGGGAGCCTACCATGACCCTGGTGTTTTTTCCATAAGATATCGACGGTCCTTACAATCTGTCTTCCTTCCTTCCCTCTGTCCCTCTCGCCCTCGCGGCTTCGGGATTTGGGCATTCAGGACGTGGTGGCGTTGCGTTTGGAAAGCAACGGCAGCTTCACCCTCACGGAGGTCGCTGTGCAGTCCGGCCCGTGTATGGAGTGGGCTGTGGTGGACATGGGCAGCGTGAGGGAGGTGGGGGTCCTCAGGTGAGCCTGTTTCCCCCAGGGGTTTTAGGGTTGGGGGCTGCGTTTCAAGGAGGGCAGGACGGGGCGAGGAGTGGGGTGTTGTCCACCGACGCTGTATCACTTCCACCTGCGCTCGCTAAAACTGATATTGCCAACTGTCAACTGACAACCGACAACCGACAACCGACACAACCAACTGCTATCCCAGGTTCCGGCACTGGTCGGTGGACGCTGAGCAAACCAACATGTCGGTGTCGGCGGATGGAGTGAATTGGACGGTGATGAAGGTGGGTGGGTGAGCGGGCGTGCGCGCCTAGCCTGACGGCTAGTGGGTGGGTGTACGGCTGGGTGGCTGAGCAAAAATACGGCAGCAGTGGGAGTGCAGGAGACAAGTACGAGTGCTGTACTGCATCCGACGACAGTCTGATTGTCAACCTCCTGCTCAACTTATACAGCTCCCATTTGTTTGAATTTAAACGTACGGGCTGCTCGTCTCTTTTCATTGATTGGACCGATTCCCGCATCGCCACTTCTTTGTTGTTTGTCCTCACCCCAAGATGAGGGGGAGATGACTTTCGTTGACATTCGTTGACAAGCAACAGGCAAACAAGCGGACAGTTTTTCGGAGACCCTAATTCCCTTGAATCGATCGCTCGAACCGGGCTTGCACTTTGACGACGACTTGACCAACCAATCTAACCACCAAGTAACCAACCCATGCACACACTTACGTACATGCAGGCATTTTTAAAACCCGATCAACTGGAGGCGGTGGAGATGTACCTGCCCTCGGTCATCTATGTGGGTGATGTTTGCGATTTGCCATGCTGTTGGGTGTTTAGGATGGTGGTTGGCATAATAATTTGGATGTTTGGGACTTGGATGATGGTGTGTTAAAGAAGAGACGCAGCACGAGGCATGAGCCAGCTTGGGAAAGCAGGGTGACGTGTCGTGAGGAGCAATCATTCCCTTGGCAAAGAAAAGAAAAGGAAACTCGGGCTTTGTTGCTGTAGCATGGAAGATCATAGTCAAGGTCATTGTCAGCAGGCGATGGAAACCGGGAAGGTGGCCCCCCCCCCATAAAACCCTAAATTTTCTCCAGCGCCTCGACACCCCCCATGTGTATTGCTGGGGCACTCCCCCCTCCCCTTTCTGAGCCGGCTCTCCAACCACCACCCCGCGCAGATTCGTTACCTGAAGATCACACACAAGGTTAAGGAAGATGCCGATTGGAGAAAGGTCGGTTTATGGGACGGCATGTGTATGTTTTATTGAAGTGACATCCCCCTAACGTGCCACACGTGTATAGACCTGTTCATCCCACGCCGGACGTGCCTCCTCTGAATCCCCAAACCCGGTTTTGCCCTTCTCCTCCTCCGCGGGGACTTCTCTCAGGTTTACGTCTGGGGCATTGACGCGTACGACGTGTACGGCCGATGGGGAGCGCCGCCTGCGCCCTCACCCCACCCCCTGACTCTCCGAGGCATGTTGGGCGTCAACGGTATCTGGGGCTGGGGCTTCAACCAGTTCTCTAACAATTTGCACAAGTGAGTCGCTCTTGCGTTTGGTATTATTTACCCTTTCGGGGTTCGACCCCTCGTTTCGACTCTCCTGCCCCCCCTCCTGCCCTCCCCCCTGCCCTCCCCCTTGCCCTCCCTCCTGCCGTCCCCCCTACCCTGACTGCTCCAGGGTGGGCAAGGGCCCCGACATGTACACCTCAGTGGCCTCCTGGGGCCGCAACTACCACGGCATGAACTGGGACGTCAGGGCGCCGGGCAACAATCCCAAGTACGACATCATGTCGAAAAACGGTGCGCGGTTGGACCTCCTTCCAGGACCTCCAGGACTTCTGGGGAGCGCGACGGAGGGGCGAATAATGACACGGCCCGGAGGGGCGAGGGAGGAGGCAAGGAAGGCGGGGATGCATAGAGATCTGTCCAACAAGCCGCCACACACTCACTCACCGGGGTCGCTGACAGCTGCACGTCTCCTTTTGGTGGCAATGGCGGTGGTAAAGCGCAGATCAACTGTTTGATGTGCACTATGTGCTACACACAGTGCAGTGTTTTATAAAAAGTGTTGGTTGTCGTACGTTGATGTACGACTATCTTGCTAGAGCGCTGTTGCGTGCACGTGCGTATATTATATATTCGCCCAGTCGAGCCAGGCGGGCAAGAATGACGACTCGATGACCCCACGGGGAGTAAGGGTCGCTTTGTGACGAGGTACCAGGTACGCGGGTAGGTGCGCCCGCAAATCAATTAACCCTTAAAAGAATAATACCAATAGTAATGCCAAGAGTGTAATTAATCCCTTATCAATTCCCTATCTTTAATACCACGCTGCAGGCACAGACACATTTTGGTGGCTTGATTGGGACAAGGAATACGTGGGATGGAAGGCAGCTGGACTTAAGGTGGGATCCTTCTTTTTGGAAAAAATTCAAATAATTTATTTGACCAGATTTACTCTAGGAACTCAAATGGGACCATAGTCTCATCGGGCGTTAGGGGATGATTTATATAAATAATGTTATCTCGTCACAACAAGGGTTTCACAACCCCCCCAACCCCCCATCCCACACAAGAGGGTCTCCGTCTGTGTTTCCAATCGAGAACCCCCCCGCATGCCACATCTCCACGTGTGCTCATAACTCCGGCACATGCACTGCCGTACAATGTACTGCATCCAGGTGGATGCCAGTTTTCAGTTCGTGTCGGATGTGTTTGGTCCTCCCACGTGGGGTCCCAACGCGACCGACACGGCGTACAAACTGGGGTTCGCGTTCGGGTCGCACTTTGGCCCCGGCCGCGCGCCGCCGAACGTGAGCCTGGATGCTGTGGAGTTTGGAAATGAGCCGTGGGTTGGATACAACGCTTCATTTTACTCTTCGGTAAGTTCATGTGCAGGTGGTATGTGGTATGTATGTATGTTTGTGTTTATGCTTGTATCCTCACATGCACAACCTCACCGGTATAGATGAGGACCCCAGTTAGCCAGCAAGCCCGGAAGGAGCCCCCCTCTCTGTCCACCGCTGTGTTTTCAACCTCTTCCTCTCCCAACATCGCCCCTAAAGCACACTGCCCCACGCACTCCCCGCTACTGCTACTACTACTGCGACTCACATGCAGCTGCTCCGCGGGTTCGCCAGGGGCATTAAGGATGCAGACCCAACCTTCCGACTGTTGCCGTGCGCCCTTCAGGTAAGGTATAGGGCCCGTGAGGTGGGTGTTGCGGTTAGTGAGGTGCAGAGCCCTTAGGACGTTGCCTGGGCGGCAACGCCACTACAGGAGGTGTGTAACACACACATGAACACAGACACACACATACATACATGCATACATACAGATACACACACATGAACCAGGAGGGGGGATGGTTGCGTCGTAGCCATCTGGGTGGTTTTGCTTGGTGTTTGGGAAGGGGAGGGGGAGGAGCGTTGGAGGGAGTGGGGGAGTGAGTGCGGAGCGCGTGTATTGGAGTACGGACAGACAGACAGACAGACAGACACCTGACCCGAACCATGAGTTGTTGCTAGCTCTGCAGTCCTCGCTCATTCACGCGGGGCTGGCTAGCCCGCGGAGATGTATCCGTATCGCCTCTCTACGATGATGTAACAACGCCAAAGTCGGCGGCAGTGCGGGCTCCCTAACCAGATTGCTGTTTCCGTCTCGAACAGGCTGATAACCCGTACGGCGAGGACAACAACAGTGGAAATTCCGTTGGTAAGTTGTACAGGTGCCGTATTACGTAGCGACTGTTCGTGTCTTACTATGGCGAGTGAAGGCCCGGGTGCCCTGTCACGAAGGATTGATTGCTCACGCGCCCAGATTGCCATTGGCGTGTCATTGGCACCTTCGCAAAGAACCCTATCCACGTACTGAAAGTGGTTTCTGCTTTTGCTTGCAGGCAGACAGACGTGTCCACATAGCCACATGCACACGGGGCTTGATTGTTGATGCTGTTGTTTCGGTTTATATCCTGCGTCCCTTTGCGCTGCTTTCGTCATTACACACCCACACAATTTTACAATTATTACGCTGATTACTCTCCTCCCTTACGGAAATGGTTTCCAGTTCTTTCCAGTTCTCTCTTGTCTCTTGTCGCCAAGGTGCTGTTGTTGATGACGGTGGTGATGGTGTTGATGACGGTGTTGTTGTTGTTGATGACGGTGGTGATGACGACGGTAATCCCTCACACATTGTTGTCCGCCTTTCTCCTCCTTCCTCTTCCTCTTCCTCTTCCGCAGGCGCCCGCATCCCCCCCGACGTTGCCCCCCTTATCGACGTCGTCAACCTGCATGTGTACTCATGGTTCAGACCACAAGAGCTGAACGGCACCATAATCGGAGTGCATCCGGAGCATCCAGGCAGCACCATGAATGGTACGAATAGAGACTTCCGTACATCACGAGCCGTACAATCCTTACGGGCCTTATAAAGTACTGCTCGAGGCTTGAGGTCCGACCAACCCACATGGGGCACCATCCTCAGCAGCTAATGTTACGTCTCCCAATTATTATTATTATTATTATTATATTATTATTATTATTATTATTATTATATATTATTATTATTATTATTATTGTTATTATTATTATTATTATTATTGTTATAAGTCTTCACTTTCACCTCAACCATGTTGCAAACGCCGTTAGAGATGTTTTCTATCTGGGTCTGGTCTTTCATTTTCAAACATTATGCCGTACAGCTCCAACCTGGCGCCATTTTCGCCACCTTCCACGTCCGTCCTTGCCTTCAGCTGTGAACAACATGCTGGCGTGGCGCTCGTACAACATGCCAGGCAAACCCGTGTGGGTTACGGAATGGGGCTGGGATGCCCACCTGCCGGGAGAGGTCTGCGAAACCACACGATGCGTCAGTCAACATGCCCAGGTAGGACGGCTGCATTGGACATCTGTACGGAAAGATTGTGTAGATGTCGTACTCCCGGTAACTTGTAATGTTACATGACCTTCAGCACTGATAATCCTTTTTAGGCGGGTTTGGTTTTTTTTCGCGGCTGTGTGCTCTCTTCTCTTCATAAAGGGTGTTGTATATTCACTTTCTGCGCAATATCGATGCCCTTTCTTCCTTTCCCATATTTCTTCCATCTCCCTCTTGTTTCCTCGCAAAACGATTCGCCATTCTCTCCCGCTTTTCCTAACAAGTTAACTGCTTGCCCGTGATGTACGGCAACAGGCCCTGTACGGCATTCGTGGGTTGCTGGTGCTCGCCCGAAAAGGAGTTGAGGTGGCGGACTGGTTCTTTTACGCCAACGCGGACGAGTGAGTAATGAGTCACCACCACTGATGACAGTGGTGACAAGTTAATGGGGCTGGTGTGACGATTGGGGAGATTACGTGTACACGGAGACACGGGCGTGCCGGGATCCGGACACGGATTTCAACTCCATTATTTTCTTCCCCTACACCGCCACGCTCACATGCGTACGGACATACAAGCGGAAGGGAACACGTCGACGATATCGGATGGTTCGGTTTCCTCCTTTCGCGAAACACAAACGCCCGCGGTATACACCCACCACCCGCGCGCAGGGGCTCTGGCGTGTTTGCCCGCAGCGGCCTCCGTGGCAGCAACAACACGAACTTCCCCCGCCTTCCGGTGTTTGATGCATTCGCGGCCTTCATGCAGGTGAGAGGGGTTGAGTGGTGTAATGTGGAGCGCGTGTACACCCGTGTGTGTGTTTGTGTGTTTGTGTTTGTATGTATGTATGTATGTGTGTATGTGTGTTTGTATGTATGTGTGTATGTGTGTATGTGTGTATGTGTGTATGTGTGTATGTGTGTATGTGTTTGTATGTGGTGTATGTGTGCGTTTTTGTATGTGTGTATGTGTGTGTTTGTGTGTGTACATGTATTTACGCGTATCGCTGCTCTACCTTTGGGCCCATTTCATCCCACGGAAAATTCCATGCTTTACGAACCGAATGAACCTTTACGCCCCCGGTCATCCGGGTTTGCAGCAAGGCAATAAGACGAATTCCTAACACACTTCCCTAAAGCGTCCTTCCTAACCGTCTTCTAACCGTCACAACACATCAGTTGGTGGGCAACCAGAGCTTCCTGGGAGTGGTGGCCGAGCGTACGGACCTGTACGGCTACCTTCTGGGCCCGGTCAACGCCAGCACTGACGCCGCCACACATTTGGTCGTTTGGCGGCCAGTGGCGGCGGGCGACGGCCCGGAGGAGCCCACGGCGGCGGCTGCCCTCCCTCTGAATAGGACTCCATTCGCGGTGAGTGAGGAGGAGGGAAGGTGTGGAAGAGGTGGAGGAGGAGGAGGGAGAGGAGGGGGAGGAGGAGGGGAAAGAGGGGAAAGAGGGGAAAGAGGGGAAAGAGGGGAAAGAGGGGAAAGAGGGGAAAGAGGGGAAAGAGGAAGAGGGCCTGGGCTTGGGTGTGGGCGTGGGCTTGAATTTGTACCATATCACGAGTTACAAGTTCCGAACGAGTGGAGGGGGGGGTCTTTGAAAGCCTGAGGGGAGGCCATGGACTATATATATTGAAAGGTGATTGTATTGTGATCTCATACGCGAGTTTTGAAAGGACCTTCCTTTACCCGACCAACATTGCAACACTACATACATGCGCGTACAGCACCACACGCTTGCATGTCCCCGCTGGTAAAAATGCACAGGCCTGGACCGTCAGCGGCGCCGGCAGTGCGCCCGTCAGCCTCAGCTCTGTGGTTCAGGTGGCGGCAGGAGGCCTGTGGACTGTGCAGGTGTCGGCGATTCCGCTGGTGCTCAAGTTGACTTAACCGTCGCTTTAGTCAATGGCGCCGCGCTATCACCGCCGCCCTAGCAACCGCCGTACCAACCGCCAACGGCACTCAATAACCGCCGTTCACAGCTGGATGGGATGGGTGCTACGGCAGCCTCCTGGGAATGGCGTACGGCATCTTGCTTTAGTCCGAAGTAGGTGCAAAATGTTACGGGCCGCGACGCGTCGGACGCGACGGTCTGGACCGCTGTTGCGGCTCGCTATATATAGTTATATAAGAAAGTTGTATATATATTGCACATTATGGAGCTGCACAGTCTGTTTCAGCATTTGTTAGGATTGCCATGAAATGCCGTTGTTGCCTTGAATCTTTTTATTTTGCTCCTCATCCGCAATACCGCTTTACCGAAATGGAATTGTGGTTCAAACCTAGGAAATCCCGCTGGTTGAAGTGCGCAAGAGGTTGAGGCGATTATTTATTAATACATGTATCATGCAAAAGATTGGCGAACGGTGCGTGCTGAAATGTCGCGGCGAGCGGTCGAGTGGTCGAATCGCTCGCGCTGACTGCTTTCTGTAGGATGATGCCCTGGCGCTTGGTAGTTGGCGGTAGTTGGCGGTTTGTCCTCCAAATTCATTTTTGTCTTTCCCTGCACAGCACAGGCGCAGCCCATAACGCGAGCGACCTTATGTGTTTGTGTCACTTTTTTTTGAGTTGCGGCACCCCCCGGTGCGAGCGCAGCCCCTCTTTGCGTCGTACAGTCGTAGCACCCTTTACGGTGTCGAACGGAGGCGGGGCAGAGGAGTTGCATAAAGCTTTTCGGCCTTTTAATCTGGGCGGCTATGGGGACGTAGGAAGGAATAGCAGAGGGAATGCGCGTGCACGGAGGTGTACGGCATCCGGGTGTCGTCTTTTTATGGTACAACACATGCAGGTTTGGAATATTGCACAGCAGCAGCATGGCATTATTCATTCCCGACCGTGTTCAAGTACAAGTGTATAATTGTTTGTTTAGGGGTTTTAGAGGTCTTGATGGTTATGTGGCAATGACTATCAGCTAAGTATGGAGTGGTCTATCAACGGCCTGATTAGTGGCCGTGTACCTGTGAGCTGTTGGATTGCCTTTATTTGTTACATAGGTGTATAATTCATATCAGCGCCATGCAAAAGTCGATTATGGAGACGTCGACTACAGAGACGTCGATCATGGAGACATCAGAAGGGTGACTGGTCGCCTCTAACCGCTTAGTTGGTCGATGCTGATCAGAGGGTTAAATTTGGAAAGAACGTGGAAGATGTATTTTTTAGGTTTTGTGTTAGCGTGAGGCGGTGTTTATTCATCATCTGGCGCTGCGAGATGCTCAATCGCGACTATGTATTCATTCCGAAAGCAATTATTACATACTTGCTGTTCATTTTGGTCTTTGATCTTAGTAAAATCTCTTTTCCGCGGCTCACGGTCTCTTCGGATTGCGAACTTCAGTTGGCTTGGATCAGCTGCGCCACTTCCAGCCATCAACTCAGGTCCAACCACGCACTAATTGTTGTTATTTTACAAGCTCAAATCGCCCGTGCAGTGGATTACCTCGGCGCTGACAACTCAAGGCCACGTAGAGCGCGTAGTGAACGGAATCCGTTTAGCGTCCATAATTCAACCATCAATCGCCGCGGCGGTCGGGAACCACCGAACAGCCACCGGCATCTCACGCATTATCCCCACTGCTACGAGCCATTTGGGCAGGACCGCGAGCCAGCTGACATAAGCCTGCTAGCTCGTGGGATTTGGGTCGATATTGAGCCAAAATCGCTCTTAACAGTGAAAAGCAGCAGCTGTGCTTTAAGGGAATGAAAAAAACCGAAAGCACAGCTGTGCTAGATGCACTTGTCTAAGGACGTTTATTGTATATAGAATCCTGCGTTGCCCTTAAAAGTTTAGGTCAGATCGCGCGGACCGCCCTACGTGGAGGGTGCGGCCTTTCCGGTGCTGTCCCTTTCCTTCTTGGTTTTGCGGGGGAAAAAAGCAGACGAGTTACCTATCGCCGTGGATTTGCTCTTCTGCCTTGCAGTCATCCCTTCATTCTCATGCCTTTCTGGCCCGGTGCTTAACGCTTCCCGCCCTAGCCTCTGCTGGAGCACTGAGCTGGTGATGGTCTTCGGTTCTCCTCCATTTAGGCAGGAAAAGGTCGTACCGTGCGCCTTTTGAAACGTAGCTGTGTAAACGCATCACTGGGACAAACAGGCAAGGACGAAGCGGTTGTGGCGTGGCCTGGGCAAAAAACTAAAACTTAAAATGGCGTGAGGGTGTGATGGGTTTTTCGGGTTTTTTCAACTTCACTAGTTTCGAGTCAGTTCATGCAAAAATCATATTAAGCATTCTTCTGAAATACGTTATCCACGAATACTCGTTATGGGCGGTGCCTCTAAAAGATTTGCTGTACTTTTGAGAGCTGTGAATGGGCAGGGGTGCTGCCTAAAGGATGCAGCTGCACAGCAGCCGCGGCTGGGAAAAGCGGCTGGGTTTCTCGGTCGCCGTGCAAGGCTACAAGCCAAGCAGCCCTGTCCCGCTCCCCTTGCCTTCTTCCCTGACGTGGCTAGGCCCCATTGTCATTAAAGGAGCCGTGGCAACATTCTTTGCAAACACTGGTCGACACCGACACCAACACCTGCCTGCTGCCTGCTTGCGCGGGGACATGTTGCCGAAAAAAAGGCGCTCGCCTCGCCTCCCAACGGACGCAGATATTGCTTGACGGGCGACACGCCGACGACCGACAATTTTTCCAAAGGCCCAGCCACCAAGTCGTCCATGTGGCTTATAAACTCAGCTCGGCGCGCTCGCCCGGCGCACTGAAGGTCTCCTGAAGCCCATACCGTTATAGCTGGTGTATGCACAGACGTCACATATGTACAAAATGGCATCCCGCCGCCCCGCAGCTTGAGTCACTTTCATTTCACTTCCGAACTGCCAACACGCCCTTCGCCACCCTAAGGGCAGCCATCCCTAAGGGCAGCGGTCATCAGCCGATGCCGCCAGCCGCGCGAGAACCGAATTCCCTCCTCCTCCGGAAGCACCGCGCCGCGGAGGAGGGCGCACAGCCAAGGGCCTCCTGGACCGCAGCAGCAGCAGCACCACCACCACCACCACCACCGCCGCCGCTACCACCAACACCACCGCTGCATGCCCAACCCAGAACCCACGCTGCAATCCCTTCCTTCCCTCCTTCCTCTTCGTCCATCCATCCGCAGTCTAGATCGCCACAACGGACCCAGAGCCGTCGTACAACGGACCATCAGGGCAGTCTCCCGCCCTTCCCCTTTCCCCCCCCGTCGTTTCCCACCCACAGCTCGCTCTCCCCACGTCGGTCCCCAACCGCCCCTCCCTCCCTCCTCTCCTATAGAGGCATGCAGCCAACGCAGAGGCCAGCCAGCAGTACGAGGAACGAGAGAACGCCAACCAGGAATGTTCAGGGGCGCCGTGCCGTATGCGTATCGCATATCGCGCTGTACCACGTCAAACCACAGGACCCCTTCACTGGCGGTCACCGCAGCCACATCAGCACAGATTGGGCCAAGCCTAAGAGAAGAGGACCATGATGACCGAGGATGCGCCTCTGCACCCGTCCCATCCCGCACCCAGATAGAGTGACAGACAGACAGACAGACAGCACCACCAGCCCTAGGCAAAATCGGGGGTTACGGCTATAGCTACTGCTACAACCTGCCCCCCCCACGCGCTTTGCTCGGCCGCGGGCCCATGCCGACACCTAGGGGTCCGCCGCCGCCAAGCCGTACGGCACCTGAGCTCGTGGGCGCGAGGCCGCCAGCGGTTGGGGGAGCGGGGCTGTCGTCGTCGCCGTCATCGCCCGGCACCATGCCCTCGGGCCGCACGGTCGTGCGGCTGAAAGGCGCCGAGCCGCGCTCCAGGGCGGCCATCTCGTACTCGTCCTGCTCGAAGAAATGGCCGCAGGGCCCGCAGCACAGCGGCACCTCGCTGTCCATGACGCGGAAGTACTGGCGGGGGATGACCGGGTTGGGCCAGGTGCGGACCATCACCTGGCCGTGTGGATGGCGGCAGTGGCGGTCGTGGTGGTGGTGGTGGTGGTGGTGATGACGATGAGGGAGGGAGGACGGAGGGCGGGAGGCGGGAGGGAGGTTAGGGGCCGATAAGAACATAAATAAAAAGGGTCCCGGCCCTGGCCTACTCTGTGCAGTTAACGAAGCAGGAAAGAGAGGCGCACGGACGCTCCCCTAGCGGGATCTGTGTGCGTATGTACGTATTTGGGAGGTTTTATAGGAGGATTATATAATGATTAACGCGGTCACCCAAGGAGGAACGCAGCCAGAGCCACATCAGGCTGCCTTACCGGAGACGTAAAGAGGGTTTGTTTCATTGGAACGTACTAACCGCCGCAACAACCGTTTTTTCGGCCGAAATGAAGGGCCCCTCACCTCCGCGGTCTTGAGTCGGCGCAACATGGCCCGATCTACGCGGATGGTGGTGTTGGGCACCATCATCTGAGCCGCAAAGGCGTCATCCATGCGGTTGATTTCGTCCTGGTCCAATCGTAACACGTTGCCACCCATCTCGGCAGCCTTAGCCTGCCGGGCAGCCCGCTGCTCCCGCCTGGAAGCAGGGAACCAGCACAAGCACATGAGACAGACAGACATGCAAACAGACATGCAGACATGCAAATAGACAGACAGGTAAACACAAGGCCTTAGCCTCGGCTCTTGCGAGGTCTCTCCCCGAGCTCGTGCGATAGCATTCGTCGGGGTCCTTTCTTTTATCGACTTGATTATTTATTCCCCGCATGCGCAAGGTTATTGATTCTCAATGCATTTGTATTTGCGTTCGCATTCACAGGGTTATAACGTCTGTTTTGCTTTTCGTGTTTTTCGCACCAACCCGACACCCTTATTGGCGTACCTTGCCGCCTCCAACCCAGCATCCTCTCCCAGCAGCCGCTGCGCATCGTCATCCTCAATGCCCGGCTGCGATGATGTGCGGAGAACATTAGATACAACGACGGTGAGAAGGGAAATCAAGGGGAGAGGGGTGTTGGGTCCAGGTGTAGAACGAAAATTTGGGGAATGGATGGACGGCGCTATCCTTGACGTGTGGTGTGGATAACCGGGCTCACTACAGACTCTTGGGACGACAAATTTCATTGGCTTTGGTTGAGTTTTGATTCTATACATGTATGCATAGATGCTTTGGGTACATTATACTACACATTACTTACTACATACATGCTTTGGGTTGCGAGGACTGGGTCCAAAGGATCAACCGCTGTGAAGAAGTTTCCTTTCTGGAAACCTTCAGCAGCTCTAAAACCCGAGTTCGGTTGGTTTGCTGGTTGGCAACTCTTGGCAACTGGAGCAGCGCCAAGAGTTCCCCGGGGCCCTGCCTCCCGTTCCTAGCCGCGCCAACTCTTCAAGTCCACCCCCCGCCCCCGCAGCTGTCTAAGGCCCTCACCTCCAGCTCAAACTCCACGACGGGCAGGTGCTCGAAAGTGACAAACGACCTGTGCAGTTTGGGGGGAGTAGTAGGGACGGCAGGCTGGAGGTGGGTGGGGCACCGTGAAGGGCTCGGATATCAGGTTGTGACAGGCTGTGGCGACAGCTTCTTGTCGCCGCGAGTACAGTACAGCTCCCTGCTGGATTGCGGCTTCTTTTATTCCCGCCCTCCTTCCGTCCCTTTACGCCACCTGCTACGCTACCACCTGCTCCTCTTCCTCTCTACTTGCCCCCGCGCCCTCCCTCCACTGCGGACGACTCGAGTGCACCTGACTCTTCCAACCCCTTCAACCCTCCCACCACCTGCCGACAAACCCAACCATTCCATCCCTCTCACCACCTGCCGCGTTTCCACCACCCTTTGGTCCTTCAGCTCCCACCATGTAACTCCTATCTATCTATCTATCTATCTATCTATCTATCTATCTATCTATCTATCTATCCATCTCTCTCCCCCCCAACACCCACACCCACACCTACCTGATGAAGGGCGCCCCGCAGTTGATGCAGTAGTCGCCCTGCGTGTTGAGCAGCGGGTTGGTGGTGGTGCAGCGCCAGCACACCGGCAGCAGGTCCTCCTTGTCGGAAAACGGCCTGCACCAGGGAAGAGAAGACAAAGGAAAAGACGGGAAGGGAAGGAGAGGGGAGGGAGGTGCGCGGACGGTGATGGGGGAGGAGAGAGGGAGAGAAGGAAGCGGCGAGGAGAGGAGAGTAGGGAAGAAAGATGGCGACAGAAAACCCACCATGTCATCACCCTCTCGTTGACCCCGTCCTCTCCTCTATCTATCTCTATCTCTCTCCCCCTCACTCCTCCGTCCCATTCATGCCTCCCTCCCATCTCTCTTCCTTTGCGGTAAGTATCTGTCTATACTCCTGGAGTATCCGTCTATCTCTGATATCAGCTTTTCACTCGTCTGCGGTTTCCCCCTCCCCCTCCCCCTGCCGCAGCACTCCTTCCTTGCCAGCAGCTTCACTCGTTCACGTGGTTCGTCTTTTCCCCCCTCCCCCTCCCCCTGCATCCTCTCAGGAGTGCGAAATGGTGATTGGGTATTGGTATATCTTAGTGACCATCTGTCATCTCGCCCTCCAGCCCTCCGCCTTCTCCCCTCACTTTGATCGGATGACCACGGAGGCCAGGTCCACCTCCGCCTGCCAAGCCGCGGGGAGCACCAGCGTCTGCAGCTTGTTGTAGGCGAAGCGAGCCAGCTTGAAGGCACCAGCCTCCACAGCCTGCGCAAAGTGAGGGGCGGGGGATTATGGAGGGAGCGGCTTTAGGAAGGCTTTAGGAAGGCTTGAGAGCCACGTATGGCTTGAGCCGTGGACTTCCGGAATCTTCCGAAATCAAGGGAAGGATTCTTCCGACGAAAAGGTGATAAAGCACCTGGAACAAACATCACGTGCTGCCATTTACCTGCTTCGCCATGACGTACACAATGTTGACGACACTGACCCCCAGAGGCACCTCCCGGGGGGGCAAAGTGCGCATCAACAGGAAGCGCGAGGCGTTGAACAGCGTGTCGGGGTGTGTCGTTCGGAAGGGCGAGTGCACGCTCTTGTGCACAATGTCGTACGCGTAGTACACCTCGGCGCGGTCGTACAGCTCCGTGAAGCGCTCCAGGGCGGTGCGATCCGAGGGCGACATGGCGGACGGCGGGTTCTTGATGCTCTGCGGATGAGGGTACGACAAGGTACAACATGAAAACGAAACATTAAAACTTCGGGTGGGCGGGTTAAGTGCGGGCTTCGTGGCGGAGAAGTAAAAACCCGCCACGTGCTTATCTGCTACGCAGTGTCTTGAGTTGCTGTGGACCAACAGTGGTGGGAGCCCGGTCGGGGGCCGACTGTCGGGCCCCACTGTAACACAATCCATTCAAACTACTTGTCCTGCATAAATCTTACTTATATCGCAATCTTTCCTATAAAAAAACGACGTTCGTCTTGACGTGAGGGATGTTTCATGTCCACATCATGACACACCACACCGGAAGGGGACTTTCCTCTGCTCCCGCAGCTCCAGTCCAGCCCGTTTCGTCCAAGTACTCAAGAATTTTACACACGTATATAATAAAGGTACACAAACAACGCATGAATATAGAAAACACGGACACAAAAGTCCTCCTTACCTTGAGCGCCTCCATCGCCAGCTGGTAGTAGTAGAAGGCGGCGTCTGAGAACCTGGACTCCACCACCGCATTGCCGCACAGCTGCTCCAGGATGCGGGTGGCGAGGGAGGGGAAGCCGCCCTCCTGGTAAGCAAGGCGGGCCTCGTCAAACCTGGGGGGGGAAGGGGAAGGGGAAGGGGAAGGGGAAGGGGAGGGGGAAGGGGAGGGAATCATGCGCAAGAAGCGAAGCAAGGGGTGAGGTGGTATCCTAAGGATTATAAGGAGGGGAGGGGGGAGCGAGGTGGGGGATTGCTAAGGCGCAAGACACAGGGGACGGGGGATAGGGTGTAGCAGGGGATAAGAGGGGAGGGGGTAAGAGGGGAGGCGAGATGAGGAGGGGCGGACGTTGGGGAGGGGGAGGTGGAGGGCCTGTGGGAGAGCTGAGGCAAGGCCAGACACGGTGAAGCGAAGAGGAAGAAGGACAGTGAAGGGCATGTGGTGTAAAGTTGTGTGTTTTTATAACGCGTTTGCACTTATGCGTGTGTATATATGTATGTGTATGTGTACGGCTGGCCAGCGCGCAAACACACCTGTCCTGGCTGCTGAGCCACTTGGCGTACGGCAGGTAGACGTCCTGGCGGCACTCGGGATGCGCGTGCAGCAAGAGGAACGCGTCGTCCCACTTCTCAGCCTCCACGTATAACGTGATAAGGCCCTACAGAACAACAGCCAGCAATGCAGGAAAAGAAGGGCAGGGAGGAAGGCTCAAACAGCTCTTCAATTTACGGATCTGGTCACGATTGTACAACTTTTCGAGGAAACCAAGCCGGAGGAGAAAACGGCCGAATCAAACCGATACTTCAACATCTCGTGATCGTCGAAATCCACCTGAATTTTGTTAAATCACGCCTGTTTCAAAAAGAAACGATCGGTGGATGCAGATCCCGTGTGATTTGCCCTCCAGGATACTGCAAGAATCCAGAGGGGGGGGCCCCGTCTACAAGGATATGCTATGTTCCCGGCTAGAAAGCTATAGACCTAGAAATCTAGAGAGCTTGAAAGCTAGAAAGCAAAATGAAGCACGTTAAGGTTGGGGGTTCAGGAAAGGGAATGCGGGTGAGGCGAAGGAAGGATGGGGCTGCTAGTTACTGCGCCGCGTCGCGCCGCAAAGCCGGGGGGGGGTGACCACCGACATCTGCAGCGGAGTGACCACCGACATCTACCCACATCACCAACGGCCAACGACCAACCCCTCTATCAACGACCAACGACCTTGGTATCGTCCATCTTGAGCAAGGTCTCCTTGGCATATGCAAAGTTCGACGCCCGGCGGAAGTGCCCGGCACACATGCCCAGACAGCGCGCGTCGGTCTTGTCCAGCTGCCTGACCACCCCGATGAGCTTGTCCCACCATTGGTGCTTGGCCAGGATGGCAATGGCGCGATCGTACTTCTTGGCCTGCAGGTAACGTAAAGAGCGGGGAGGGAAAGACGAACACGAATAAGTGAAGCTGCTGCCAAGGAAAGAATGTACAAGAAGCAGGGGAGGGAGGAAAGGGGAGATTCATTTGACAAGAGGAAGGAATCTACAGCCGACGTCCAATTACAAGAAGTACGAGGAAAAAGGGAGAGGAGAGATTTGGGAAGGCTTGGAATTTAAACCCAAGCGCGGCGCGGCGGGTGCTGGGGCTTGTGTACGTGGTGGTGGTGGTGGTGGTGGTGTGCCAGCATGTGTGTGATGCCGTTTCTCCCCCATCCCCGAAATGCACGCAGTTACACGCACACAGACTCAACGGTGTGTTGCCATTCTACACACGGACGGACGGACGGACAGACGCACATACATACATACATACATACATACAGGCAGGCGGCTGGCAGAGGTTAAGGCCTGACTTCTGCTCCCAGTCGACCCAGTCAACCCGGGTTCAAATCCGCCTGCCGGCTCCTCGGGTGTTTGAGGAGTGATGAAATGGGAGGTGGCCCCCCATCATATGGACGGTGTAGGACGTGATAATATCAACTTGCGAGCTGACCAGGAACTAAGTTGATGCGCCGTTGATCCGCTAGATTTGGTTGGATGCTGGTGGTGAGTTGCCGAACCCAACGAATACATTCTGAAGTCGGATGGGGTGACGGATTAGGGTACCCCTCTAGCAGGGGAGAGCAACGACGGCCCCGGGAAAGGGGGCCGCTGGCGAAGTTAACCACCCTTTAACAACATACATACATGCATACAAACACGCGCTTCCTGGCAGAAGGCAAGGCACACGCACCTTGATGTACATCTCCGCAGCGGCGTCGTAGTTCTTGACCTCCTCGCTCCATTCCGCCTGCCGGTTAATGAGCTCCTGTACGCTGCGCTGGTCGCCGCGGCCGCTGGCGGCAAACTCCTCCGCCCACTTCTTGGCCTCATCGAACTGGCGCAGGTCAGAAAACATCTCCATCGCTTTGTCCACCGAACCTGCAGACAGCGCGCGGAAGAAATATTGCTTGGTGTGTGTGTGTGTGTGCGCGTGTGTGTGTATGCTTGAGAGAGAGGAAAGGTGAGGAGTTAGGCGGGTGAGGACGGTCTGCAACATCCCCAATTGCGGAGGCATGAGGACAACGTGCAGTTCGGTCAGGACAGATCCTGAGGGAGGTCGACGGTACAAGAAAGGACGTGGGAAAGGACAGGGAATGGCACAAGGACAAGAAGGGAGGCTAGACATAAAGGGACAAGAAGGGAGGCAAAAAGGAAAAGGCAGCAGAGAGAGAAGGCCGCAGGGAGAGTGTGCATGTGTCGGAGGGGGAGTTAACCGGCTGGCCAGGGTAACCTGCAAGACGTCACATACACACGCACACAAACACACACACGCACACACACGCGAGGCAGGAAGGATGGCGTGGGCAAGTACGGTACACGGGAATCTTCTTAAAAGGCGCGCTCCTTTGCTTCACCCCTTGCCCTGAAACCCAACATTCTTCGCATTTTCCGTTAACATACCACCGGCATGTGCTATTGGCCGCTTTACAAGGGTGACAGGTACAAAACCTACCTTATAATCTCCCGTCGCTGGCGCTGACTAAGGTACTGCGCTATGCCACTCCACGCTGTGCTACGCTATGCGCTATCCTATGGGCTATGCTATGCGCTATGCTATGCGCTACGTTCCCAGTCGGTTCCACGCACCAGCTTGCGTGAACAGCCTGGCCGCCTCCTGGTACCGGCCCTGGAAGGCCATGATCTCCGCCAGCAGCAGCTGCTCGCTGGTACCCCCCTTGCGACCCGCTTCCGTGCGGTTCACCAGCTCCACGAAACGCACGTCGCGGATGCGGATAAAGGCCTTGCGGGCCACATCCAGGTTCAACGCCTGTGGGTGAGGGTGGGGGTGGAAGTGGGGGCGCAGGGGCGAGGGATCAAATGCAAGACGGTGCAAAGGGTCAACTGCCGAAGGATGGACTGCGCGGGAAGACAGAGAGAGAGGAGCTGGGAAGCCCCGCAGGGAAGCCCCGCCAGCCAACAGCACCGTCCCAAGGGAGGAGAGAGAGACAAAAATAACTCAATTGCGTCAGGACTGTGTCCCCCGCGACTCAGGATATTAAATCACATACATACATACATACATACACACACATAAATACATACATACATATATACATACATACATATACATACATATACATACATACATACATACATACATACATACATACATATACATATACATATACATACATACATACATATACATACATACATACATATACATACATACATACATATACATACATACATACATATACATACATACATACACGCACCTGCAGAGCCTCCAGCGCCAGTTGCTTCCAGTCCGCCTCCGTGACACCCAGACACGCCACACGGTACGCCGACTCAAAGTCCTGGGAAAGGCATCACGACACCAGCAGCACATGCAAGGAGCAGGGAGGAGCGGACAACCAAATCAAAAGCCAAGTCAGCCGCTGTGTGAAGAGCAAAGTTACACAACTACTCAGCTGTCCGGTGTGCAATGTTCAGCTGCAATCCTCAGCTACGATTTTCTCCTCAGCTACGAATGCTTTCCTCAGCTGCGATTGCTTTCCTCAGCTGCGATTGCTTTCCTCAGCTGCGAATTTGTTTGCACACCCAGCTGCTCCGATGTGCGCAATAACGGCCCATGCGTTGTGGTGAAGGGCAGGCCGTGAAGCCGCACGGGGCAGTCTGTTGTTTTGAGAGCCCAATCGACTGCCAACCTTAGCACAGCACAAGGTGCGCCGTAACGGCCCCGAGAACCACACCTCGACGCGGCACCCTGTCCCTTGCCCGCCCTATCCCACCTTGCGCTCCAGATAGCGGTACATGGAGGCCGACTGTGGCACATCGATCGTCTGTGACATAGGGGGGCCGAGGAGGTGAGAGGAGGTGAGAGGAGGTGAGAGGAGGTGAGAGGAGGTGAGAGGAGGTGAGAGGAGGTGAGAGGAGGTGAGAGGAGGTGAGAGGAGGTGAGAGGAGGTGAGAGGAGGTGAGAGGAGGTGAGAGGAGGTGAGAGGAGAGCGGAGCAGTCAGGCAGGCGGTGATATGAAGGCGGAGAGGTGTTCGTTATTCACAAGCAAGCAGAGCAGTATGTGCTGGTGCTGGTGCATCTGGTGCATCTGGTGTAGCGCACAAAGACAGAAGAAAGAACAGCAGGGACCAAGCATAGAGGGGTTTTACACCACGATGGATGCGACAGCGGGATAAGGGCTGTGGAGCTGAATGACCTTGCCACCTCCAATGCCACATAATAACAGGGGGACCATGGGGACCAGGGCGGGACGGGGGGTAGGAGGGCAGAGCCAGGGCCATCCCAACCCGTCCCATCCCCTCCCCAGCGCCCTTCGACATGCCCGTGACCTCACCTGCATGGACACGTAATGCAAGCAGAAGATCTTGGAGCCCTTGAAGCCCACCACGAAGCCCTGTGAGAGGATGGCAGCATATGGGACGGGGAAACCAGAGGACGTCAAGATGGCAAATAGGTGGACGGAAAGGAAAATATCCTCGGGGGGAAATGGAGGCCGACGGGACCACGCGGGATGCGACGTGTGACATGGAGGTGAAATGAAATGAGGGATGAACCTTGAGCGGCTTGGTGAAAAGAAAGTGATTGTCTTCGCGGCTTGGATCTCCCCTCGTCTTGGGCCCTAACTTTTCCTCGCCAATGAACCCCACCACCTTCTCCTCCACAGCCACCACGCAGCTTGTTGGTTCCATCTCTGAAGTCAGACATGCATACATACATACGTACACAAGGACAGACGCGCACACGCACCGGCACTCGCAAACGCCCTCCCTCACCTGCAGCTTCTGCTGGTGCAGCGGAAAGTCGCCGGTCTTGATGGACAGCATGCCATTGCCGCTGTAGCAAAACATGTCCTCAAATTCGCTGTTCCAGGCCACCGAGTTGGCGTTGCTCTCCTCAAACACCAGCTCCTGTGAGCCGCACACCACACAAATTGGGCCGGAATCAATCAACAGATTCACCGATACAACAATATCGGAGGATAGGTGCAAGCAGCCTACCGAATGGAATGCCCGTAACATCGGTATCGGGTATATTTTTTATTTTACACCGCACCACAGCACACGTCATCATCATGTTCATACATAACGGACGCTTGTGTGCGTGTGTGCCGATGAATTAAATGATATGAGCCACGTGCATGCGTGTGTGTGTGTAAGTGCATGTGCATGTGCGTGTGTGTATGTCTAGTACGGCACGGTTGTCGGCGGCCAAGCCCGTATAGACAATCCCCTCTAATGGGCGTCATGACATCCAACCGTGCCCATGGTCCTTCGATTCCCGGTTTCAAGGACGCTCCTCAGCTCAACACTTGCACACGCTCGTGATGAACGCTCCTTTTACCACCACAAACACAAATCCGCGATGAACTTTTAGAAACATCCCAAATTGTAAAAACTCGCAAAGAGGATTTGAACCCACACACACACACATTCGCGTGCGCATGCGCGCGTACCTTGGTGATGAGATTGTAGACCAGCACCTTTGCGTTCTCATCCACGACAGCCAGCTTGTTTCGCGAGGAGGACAGGTCCAGGCAGCGCACGGACGCGGTGTGCTTGATGAGCGGGATGGGGAAGGGGTTGTCCACAAAGATCTTGAGGATGGCGCCGCTCTTGAGCCCCACCAGGAGCCCCTCGCGCCTCGGCGGCCCGCCCACGACCTTGATGTAGCGGATGACGCTGTCCAGCACCCACTCGCGCTCCTTGACGCCGTCAAAGTTGTACAACTGGAGCTTCTTCTCCTGTGGCCGGCATTCCGTGTTTTTACATCCATTCGTGAGTGGGTGCGTGGGAGCAGCAGCGGCAGTAACAGCAGCGGCAGCAGCAGCAGAAACAGCAGCAGAAACAGCAACAGCAGCAGAAACAGCAACAGCAGCAGAAACAGCAGCAGAAATAGTATGGTGTGTTGGGTCAACGTAGGAAGAAAACTCGGAAGTCATACAGTACACTGTCCAAGAGAGGATTTAAAATTTTAACCAGTTCCAGACTCCCTCCCCCTCTCCATTCCCTCTCTCTCCCCTATCCGCCAACACACCAAGACCCATCAACCGACGCACCCAACCTGACTTCCTCCACTCTCCACCCCTCATTATAACACCATCCCTACTTTCCCTTCCCCTCTTCTATCCCTCCCCCTCCCCCTCCCCCTCCCCACACACACCTGGCAAAGAATGACGTGGTGTGAGGTGACTACCAGCAGGTTGCAGTCCAGTTTCTGCTGTATCTTGGTGGCGGACTGGTAGTGCATGTCAAAGTCGTCCGCGTTGGCCAGCTCGTAAATGACCACCTTGTTCTGCAGCTGCACCGCCAGCTTGTCCTTGTACACCGCAATCTTCTTCACGTAGTCCTTGCACTTGATGCGAACCTGCAAATGAAGGTGATAGGTTTGCGGGAGGAGGGATGATAGGTTTGTGAGATGTGCAAGGGGCAGCCCGCTGGGAGCTGCGGGGCCATCATCATATAGACGGTGGAAAACGCAAAGAGCCAGCTGCACACGCCCAAAGCGGTGGGAGGGCGCAGTTGGGAGGGCAGGAGAGTGGTTAAGGAAGGGGGGAAGCCCGGGAAAGGGGGGTTAGGAAGGGAGCCCGGGTTGGAAAGCGGCCGGGAGGGGAGGGTGGGAAAGTCGGCGGTGCGCGGCGCCCTACTACCCCTCCCCACCCACTACCTACAGGCCTCGACATCCTGACATCCTTGAACATCTCGTAGGCAGGTAGCCCACCTCCTTACCTTCTGCTCCGTAATGAGGTGTTGGATGATCACATCCGTCATCTGGTCGCGGTAGGCGTAGCGATCCTGGTAGAGGCCGTGTACGGTGGAGAAGATGAGCTGGAACATGGCAATGCCGCCCAGCTCCGTGCCCACTGCCACGAAGTTGTGTTTCGGCCGCGGCCGCACCGCCCACACCCAGCTATCCCGCTCCGCAATCTTGGTCAGGTAGGTGCCGTCGCGAGTGTAGAGGTGCACGGTCCTGAGTACGAGGAAAACACAGCAGCAGCGGAACGAGGAAGGATTGAGCGGGTGGGCGTGACACGGGTGGTGAGAGGGGTGGGACAGGCTCAAAAAAGAGCCTGTCAAGGGAGCTGGAGAGGGACGTGGGGGCTGACCTTGACCGCGACGGGCGGCGTGGATGGATGGATGGAGAGCACGGGGGAAAGGGAAAGGTGGCAGCGAGCGGATTTGGTAGTGAGACTAAGAGTGACCGAACCCCCATCGGAGTCAACCCCTTTGTAAAAAACGATGCCAAGAGATTCCTGCCTTCCCTCCTCTACCCGTTACCTAGCCCGCTGCTGGTCACACCACACCACACCACACCACACCACACCGCTGGTCACATCCTTTCCATCCTGTCGGCCTCATGCCACGCTCCCACGCCTTCCGGCACCACCCATTCGCCCTCCGTCTCTCCCCCGGCGGCCCACCACACACCACACGCACACACACACACACGCCCGCGCGCCTACTTGTCCGTTCCGCTGACGGTGATGTACTCCCCGCTGCTGAAGTACGACACACACAGCGGGTCAAACGCCAGCTCGCGGTCCTTGCTCTTCTGCTGCCCGCTCATCATGTAGAACTTCAGGAAGCCGTCAAAGCAGCCCGCGCACAGCACGTTGGTCTCCTGAGGCATGAGGTCATGAATTCATGCGGCGGTCGAGGGCGAGGTGGTGGGTGCGTAGATGGACGGGAGAGCAGGCGAGTAAGCGGGAAATAGACGCAGCAGGACGCGCAAGGAAAAGGTACGCGAGAAGAAGCAAAGACCGTGAGGAAAACATAGCGCCATCATCAACTTTAGTCATTACCCGCTTCATAAACCAGCAAAAGGGGCTCCCGGGGATGGAGGGGATGGCAAGCGGCATGAGGCACACGTCAGCAAGAGGGCCGTTTGCATGGGGGCGTAAGGCTGTGTGCAATGACGATGTCGTCGCGAAACGATCTGACGCAATCACCCAGCGGTCCTTGGCCCATTGATGCGCAACGCACGCCCGCAGTCCCGCGCAGGCTTCCTCCTTGCCGTAATCTTCGCATAAGTCCGTAAAAAGAAGGTAACGTTGCAGAAGCACGTTCGAAATCGATCTGGGTCAGTCGCGTTTGGCTCGTTAATATGTCAAATCTTACTATCAAGCCTGCGGAGCTTTTCCTCCTCCACACGCCCTCCAAAACGGGGCGATGGAGCTTTGGAACACTTTGGAAAGATCCCCCATCGCACGGTCTGGACGTGTCATCACCCTAAAACACTTCCTTCCGCGTCCCCCCACGCTAGCATCACCCAGACTCTCCTTAGCCCTCATAACTTCCCGTCCTTCCCACCCAAAACATTCTTCACGAGGTCTCCCCACCGCCAACACCAGCTGCAAATCCTGGACCCCATCCCCTCTTTCGCCCTTTCCAGCCTTTCCGTCTTCCCCCCTGGGCCTGCTACTCCCGCCCTGATGCTCCACTAGGGACCGCGGTAGCCTCCCCCCCTTCATGCATAACACATTTTCCGGTGTCCACCTAGTCCAAGTCAGCATGGTTTCCCTCATCAGGGCTCCAGGTCACGTCTCCTCCAAAACGGTGTTTTTCTTTTTTGATGGACAGCCTGACTTTCCCCTTCCCAGCACCCGGGGGTTGGCCGGAGAGCGGGCACAGTTCTCAATGTTCCCAAGCTTTACCTTGCTCAGGGGTTTCCTTCACCCTCACCCTCACCCTCATCCATACCCGCACCCTCACCCACAGCCGCACCCTCATCCGTACCCGGACCCGCACCCTAACCCACAGCCGCACCCTCATCCGTACCCGGACCCGCACCCTAACCCACAGCCGCACCCTCATCCGTACCCGTACCCGCACCCTCACCCACAGCCGCACCCACCACGGGGTTCCAGCAGATGCTCCACACGGGCGATGGCCCGGTCTCAATCCGGTGCTTCTCACTCCCGCCCTTGTCGCGAATGCTGATGACGCCGTCGAAACACCCCAACGCCAGGTAGGCTCCATCGGCGGTCCAGGATATGGAGCAGATGCGCGACGCGACCTGTTTCCGGAGCAGTGCCCGGCGCCCGAACGCGCGCGGGTCACGATGATCATGGCCATAGTTGGGTTTCAGTCAAGGCACCGTCGATGCAGCATATTTAATTGCTGGCTGTTCTGATTGTTCTTAGCGGCATTCTGTACGTTTGGCAGTGATTGCTGCTGTCTGCTTTAGATGCAGCGATGTGGCTTTATTAACCCTTAGTAATTCCTTTGCGCTGTAGAGGACAGGAATAGGAGGACAGAAACAGGTGGAGGAGGAGGAGGAGGAGGACAGAGCCGGGAGAGGAGGGCGAGGAAGATGTAGGCACGACTTCGGAAGGGACAACCTCTATATCCCTTTGCAGCTGCGGCTACTGTGGAGTCCCTTCTTAACCCAGGGACGGGAGTGTTTCTGGAAGATGGAGGGGTCGAAGGGTTGAACGGATTTTCCGGCGGCCGCTGGCCAGGAATCGAAGAGAACCGCACGGGAAGGGGACCCCCCAAGGTAGGACCCACCTTGTGTTTTGCTACGGATTTCTGCTCCGGAGACCAGAGCCCCACGTCCGATGCAGTAGCGCTGGCCAGTTGCTGGGTGACCGGGTTGTATGAGAGGCACTGAATGGCGTCGTTGTGGGTGTATTTTAGGATGCCCTCCGCCTGCGATACCCGGAACCGCATGAGTCGGGGTTTCACGGCCAGGTGCACGCCCCACAACCCCCATTTCCGGTGCTCCGGAACCAGATAATATTAAGCCCACCTTGCTGGTCCAGATGATGACCGTTTTGTCCGCGCCACCTGACGCGAAGCGCTTTCCATTTTGGGCATACGCTACGCAGTATATAGAGTCCTGTCGCAGGAGCCAGGCCTCAATTTAAGCAAAGGAAGCAAAGAATCTCATGCGGGGTGCAGGAAGTCACACCTTATGGCCTTTCAGCGCGTGCAACAAGTCGCCGTCCGCAGCATCGTAGACCAGAACGCGATTGCCGATGCCGGCAACGACTTGAGATCCATCTATGATTGAAAAATGGCAGACAGATTGCGGGTTCTATAGCAGAAGCCGGCTGCTGTCGGACTTCACTGGACGGCATGTGAACGCGACACTCACCTGGTTTGAAGCACAAGTCATAACAAACATTACGGATGCCGTCCTTCTCAGGCTGTGTTTGGCAAGTCGTGTAGATCAATAATAAGCTAGGTTCATCAGGGTGCGACTAGAAACACATGCCTTCGGCAAGGCTGCCACTTACAGGTGTCTCCTGCCAAGCAACGACGGTCCGCATGGCTGTGCTGCTTTCCTATAAAATATTACTTCATGCTAATGATTGACAACATAACGACGGGACCGCGGGGCCGACTGGGAGCGGTTTCTCCGTAAGCTCCCAGCAAAATGGTGAACAACAGTTCAACAGAAAAAATGCTTCCCTAACTGGAGAATGAACACCAGTGATTTGAGTCAGGAAAGCCGCGAAGAAGGCGCGACGTCAAGAAACGACCCCGCTCAAGGTAAAATCGTATACGAAGGCTAAGTAAAAATCATAAGTAACTGGCAATCCAGTGTATGCACAGCTATAGTCAGCAAGTTGACCGCGCAAGCCGTACACCCGTTTCGTTAATCGCGCATTTCAACGGCACAAACACACCACTGGATCATAGATGTAAACCGGCAGATGCATATCCATGAAAGCTACAATTGAAAGGGGCAAGTTGTAAACTTCCATGGTGCCGTACCGAACGGGTACCGGCAACTAGCCCGAACGCTTGGCAACTTTTGCTCGCGATCAGCGGAGAGGCAGGCCACGTGGGCAGCCTAGCGGATGTAATGCCCAGGGAGACGAGTTCGTACACGTGCAACCGTTAACGATAACCAGTAACCCTCACCGTAAACCAGGAATTCCGGTCATTATGCGGTGGAGACAAACATTCTTCAAGCCTCAAATTCTTAACGAAATAACAACGGCCGGCCGTATATATCAACTTCCGGTCAGCAAATTTCTAGCTGGGTATTCGTTGGGGCAAAGCCCAATGAAGTTGATATAGGATTTTTCGGCGCGGCGCGTGGTGACGCCCCCTTCTCCTAATAAGCCGCCAACCCAGGGGCCCTACCTGCCACTCTAACCTTCCCCATCCACTACTGCGAATGAGCAAAGGTCCTTTGGTCTGCATGCACCACCAAGCGCATAGCCATTTCAAACCAACCCAACTCCAGATTACTCTCTCCTTCAGGACGGTATTCGCGTGTCGTACCGTCGTACCGCACAAAACACAAAGCTGTGATGTAGCCATACCCGATGCTTTGACACCATCATGTTCTTTAACCGTCTCAGGCAGCTGTGCTCACAAGATCGATCTCTATTGTACTACCTTATGCACCCTACAAGGTTTAGAGCGGAACCAGAGAACATAATTTCCATTCTTGAAAATCGTTGGTAGTAAATTTGTCAGTGGGTAGCGGAAGTGCGTCCCACCTGGGCGGAATATACTCCACATATTTGGTCTTCCCACCGCGCCCAAAGGCGGAAGGTGGGCACTGGCTCATAGCTCATAGCTCTTTTTTCGTGTATTTTTTAAAGATTAGCACGTGTTTTATTTCCTTGTACCATGATCGCCGCATTTCCCGCATCGCGCACCGCAGATCATGAAAACACACACGCGCGCACAGTACATGCATTTGTCCGTATCCGTACCCGTACGCAATGGACCCGCGTGCGTCAGCGCCAGAGGGGGAGAAAGGCATGCAGGTCACTACCCTATTGACATTGCGGACAGCAACAACCCTATTATTGCAACATGCCTTCCTGACGCCCAACTCACCATGTCATGCTGTAACAGTTAAAACAGCGCAGCCACCATATGCATGTATGGGTGCTGAACCCGAAAAGTCACACTGACTTTAAAGAAGTCGGCATAGGTGAGAAGGATGGGGGTGCCCCGAAACATCGCGGGGAAGGTAGAGGGACTGCCAGGCTAGTGGTGGCCACGGGTGAATCTGCCCCCCCCTACTTCACACATACATACATATATACACCGTCGAAGAAGTCAGACCATCGGTACCTATACGCGCGCCGCAGGATGGTGCCCCTCCGAAAACGGGGCAATTAAAGGAAGAGAGTTCTTCACACGGGAGAGGAAGTAGTTCAAGGGATACCACAACAACAGCAAAAACAGCAACAACAACAATATCAACAACGGACGTAGTGCCGCGCGCTCGCCCCTGCACTGTGTCAGGGGCCCCCGACGGTGCTCATCCTTTCTCGGGACGAGCCGCCCCCCCACAGTGTAACACCCCATCCCAGCAACAACAGTGACAGCAGCAACGGCTCCAAAAGGAAATACAGGAATTGAGGCAGTGCGAATTATTTCGTCCTACAAATAAACTTGCAAACACGGGAAACAAGGGGCGGCATGCATCCACCTGCAGGCCTCGATAGCTGCTGGTCTTACCCCCGGCGCGGCGACACTCTACCGACCCCCACATCACTATTCACCCTTTGCCGCATAACACACATACATACATACATCAACCTGCCGCCGAAGCACACACAGCCTAGCATTTTACCCCGCTTTCAGCACAGCATACAAATACGCATACATACACACGCACAGCCTGCTGCCGCGTTTTGCTGCAAGCGATGCGCCCTGCGATCTACTTCCAACACAAACACACACCCTGCAGCAGCAGCTTCGCGTGGCGTCCATCCACAGCTACAAAAGCTCATACACATAGAGAGGAGAAGGGTGCATGGTAGGATGAACAGGATGGGCACCATCCCCTTGACGGATACCGTGACCGATGCCTACTTTTAAACGACAGGCGCGCATACAATTCTCCTAATACGCAACAAGGTCATCGAAATCCTCCAACCCATACGGCAAAGATACCTGCGATTTCATCGAAACGCGCCCAGCGTCATCACCACCACCACCACCACCACCGCTACCGCCCCCATTCGGGAGCGTCTTCTGCGGTCCCGTCTTTCGCTCCAAGGGCACAGCGCGACTCTGCCGGGCGGGCCCTCTCCGCCTTCCTCCGCCACGGGCCGGCACGTCGACCAGGGGCTCCTGTGGCGCATCCTGCTCTGCCGCACAAGCTGCCGCCACAGCAGCTTTCCTCAAGCCCCGGGACCCTCCGTCCCGAGTACCTTCGCAAGCTTTCATTACTGGCTGCTCCGCCGTTACTGCTGCTGTTGCTGCTGCTTTCTTCCGCGCTTGGTATCGGCGACCGCTAGCCCCACCACGCCTGTTGCCAGGCCCATCCTCCGCATCTTCATCATCCTCGTCGTCGTCGTCGTCGTCCTCGTCACCGCCGCCAGCAGCAACATCCGCCGCGGCGCGACCGCCGCTGTTTCCACCCTCGCTGTTACGTTCACATTCGCCCTGATCATCCAACTCTTCGTCGTGGCCGTTCTGCTTCCCGCCCGATGACCTGCCCTGCTGACCGCGACCGCGGCGCTTCCCGCCAGGCGCCGCCGCCTTCTTCCCCTGCCGCAGGTGCTCCGGCAGGCGGTGCTGTTGACTGGCCAACTCCGAAATGAAGAGGGTGTTGTGCGCCCTGGAAGCCAGGGCCGACGCCACGATAAAAAAAATCTTCTAGCGCATACTTTTAGACAGCCTGGAGATTGCATTCGTGTCATATGCTTAGCGATAACACTGCCGGAAATAGGTGCAGTTGAAACAATGCGTCGGAAGACTGTCGGAGTGGAATGGCAGGCATCACAAAGCCTGGCAGGAGAGTCAGAGTCAGGTTATCTGGCACGTGTGAGAGCCTGCGGAAGGAAAAAGCACGTGGTGGTGGGGGGAGGGAGAGCGGGCGGGAGGGACGGAGGGCGGGAGGTACGACGAACCAGGACGAGAGAGGTAAGACGAGGGAGGGCGGGGGGCAGGCGGGCGGGAGTGGAATGGGGAGGAGGAGGTACTTGAGGAGCGCTAGGCGCGGGGTAGAAGGGAGTGTGGGATCATGGACATAAAACTCACGCGAGGACTCTTAACACATCCCCAAAAGGCCCCGGGGAGATAAACGCCCCGGGGAGGAGATGTGGAACCAGATCGGCACCTTACCCCGTCTCCACATGGCCCCCGGCCCCCGACCCGCCACCTTACCATCCGGCATAGGGCCCGAACCGCTCAACGAAGACCTGTTGTACTTCGCCGTGCACCTTCTTGGTGAGGCTCTTGCCGGCCAGCTGCGGACAGTAGTACCGTACGGCAATCTGCCATACGTGGGTATCTACGGGGATGGCCTCGTGCTTGTCCAGGGAGAAGAGGCAGATGCAGGCGGCGACCTTAGGCCCGATACCTGGCGGTCGCAGAAGGCAGGAAAGAGGACAACAACAACAACAAGAACCCCAGCCGCAGCCGCAGCCGAGTCCACCCACAGGAGACGATGCGGGTGTTAACACAAGTCTGCAACCCGGCAAGTTGGCCTAGCAAGGCGGATGGCTGGCAAGCAGAGAGAGAGAGAGAAAGAGAGAGGGGGATGCAGCCAGCTGAAAGAGGAGTTTGGAACCAGATATGGACGGCTGCTGTCATTCCTTCCCGCAACCGAAATCCTCCTCTCCCACCGGGCCCGCCGACGCACCCACTCCTCATCCGGCCCCTCCTCCTGCATCCCCCAGCAAACGGCACTACGGCCATCGGCAGCTGTTCCGTCGGCTTTTGCACACATCCCCCACCCCCTCGATGACTTCATCGCGCTGCACTCCAGCAGCAGGTTCGGACCTCTTAAGGACACACTAGCAGCAGTTCACTTCCCACCTCCCACTTTCTCATGTTCACTTCCCACCTCCCACCTCCAGTTCACTTCCCACCTCCCACTTTTTCTCATATGCTCCCCCGGCCCCTACCGGCAATTCATTCCTTGTTTCCCTGCATTTGATTCCCATTCCTCTACCCACCAGGGAGATCCGTCAGGGCCTCCACCGCCTCCCCTAGAGCCACGTCTCGGAGGCCCAGAAGCCATGCACGTCCCCCGCCAGGCTTGGACAACAGAGCGCGAGTCGTCCCCACGATGAAGCGGGCACGGTAGCTGCCGAGGCGAAGAAGCCAGGACGCAGACGGTACAGGGGGACAGGAGGGCGGATTATAGTATACCAGACCAAAAGCATAAAAGTAAAAAAAACAGTCCAGGGAATGTCCAGGTCTTGACTTCTTGGGCTCGATTGTCTCGCCATGGCAGCTGAGGAGAAAAATGCTAAGAAACTGGTTTACTGGACAAACACCTTTCTCCAAAAGAAGACGCGTTGACGAACCTTCGCGTGTAGAACTGTTGTCGCTGAGCAGCGCTTGCTTAATGAAGGAGGCAAAAGCAACAAAAACGCCGAGCGAGGTTGCGATGCGACGCGCCGCTTTTCCTATCCCTTTTGCGGCATCGCACAGTGCACCACGTTGGCCCACCCATCTGCCTGCCTCTGAACATGTACCAGGAAGGGCCATGGCCTCCATTCGCGAGGAGGAGGCGCAAAGCACCTAAAGAAAGCGTCAGGTATGGGGGAGAGAGAGAGAGAGAGAGAGAGAGAGAGAGAGAGAGAGAGAGAGAGAGCGGGGCCCCAAGCATTTCTGCAGGCAGGTCTTCGGAGCCAATCCCGACCAATCCTACCCGAAGCCAGCCGATCTGAGCTCCTCCTCCGTCGCCCGGCTTAGCTGCTCCAAGGTGGGAAAAGAGTAAAATAACGACAGCTTCTCCCAGCTTCCAGCTGCCGTACTCCCACCTGAACCGCTGGCAGCCGCCACAGCGGCAGCGCCAGGGGTCGCTGGCGCCGTGGTTGGCTCTAGTGGGGTGCCGTACATGCTACAGAGGCGTTCCACCATGCCATGGATCCTGGAAATGTGGTTGTTGGACGAGCAGATGAACTGGAACAAGCACTCCAGGGGGTCCTGTCGCAGCATGCGGGCGCCTGGAGGGCGGCGAAACGGAGGGAGTGAGGAATGCTAGGATGATGCAAAGAAAGGCGAAGCTCAAATCAACTGGTAAAAGAGTCCAAGCAGCAACGACCTGGATGCCAGGTGAGGGAGAGGTAGGGTGGACGTAGGTGGAGATGGGACGGCGGCGAGCAGCACCCCCCAAAAAAACCGCAAATCGCAGAAGGGCCTTTGGACCTGTATGCTAGCAGGGCGGCTGCAAAGGTAGTGTCCACAGTCAGGTGGTGGGACACGCAGGACTGGATGCCTCTAACACGGGTGCCTCTTTACAACATAGACAACCAGGAATAGAGCCGCCGCCCGAGAAGGACCGATCGATGTGCAATCGGTGCTGCAGTGGTGCATCTGCTTGGCAAAGCTGCGAGAACGTCTGTACCCTGCTCACGCCCCCTGTTTATGATATCTCTCAGCCATAACCCGATGTAGCCCGTTGGGCAACATGCGGCAATCAGTTCACCTCGCCGGGGCCCTTGCTTGGTGCATTTTTGGCTCGTCTGTCCATTATGTCCATGGGGGCCCCCCTCCGGCTTTTGCGGACACCCCCCCACGTGTGTGCGGAACTTGTAACTTGTAATCTGGATAGTCTGCCGGCAGTTCAACATTTTGTTGCTTCGATATACCCCGCTGGCCCCCACATACGACACCCTTTGTGGTAACCCGGCTGGATCTGGATCTGGATCTGAAATCCCCGCGGACCTGGAAAGTGGGGACTGACTTCGCGGAAGCGGCTGCAGCTCGCCGCCCATCCGATCGCAAGGTGACACAGCCTTGTTGTATCCAAATTGAAGTAATCGCGAAGCACGGCGGCGTCCTCGGCTGCGTCGGCACCTCGGCCTCGTGCTAGTACACGGAACAGTACGTCGTTCTCGGACTGGTAAAGGCGTACCTGCATACGACTTTCAAAAATTGAAATTGGTTTGGGATCGTTTGGGTCTGACATATCGAAGCAAAGTTTCTGTTTTGTATTTTTAATGGAGAGAGAGCCACGAAAGGTGTTTTAAAGCAATCGTACCTTCCTAGGAAGTAGTGGTCTAGCTATAACGGTCAAGCTCGTGAGGCATAAAGCGCATGTGGATTGAGTTCGTTGTACCTTCGGTATATGTGGTGTCACTGTGCAAGTGAACGCACAGGCATGCATACGCGCATACGTGCAGGGTCGTGGAAGGAGGTGGGAAGCCATGGCAGAGGACCAATGCGGTTTTGTAGGCGATATGGGTCGTAGGTCGATGTGGGTCCGTGGAAAAACCAAGAGATTTGGGATTCGGGGGTGGAGTAGAGAAACGCCGGTGAAATCCGAGATGGACATTCAGGCAGGCATGTGCTTCTGCAGCGTGGGGCGCTGTATTTGAATCGTACATGACGGCGGAGACAGGTCCTTAGGGTTCTTAGGTCAAGGCGCACGGAGCTAGGCTGGGCAGCATGGGGGTGCTTATCCCCCTTGCGTGGTGAATTTGGTTAGTACAAAGCTCTCCTCTACAGGCGCAAACGCCCGGCCTGCAGCGCACCAGCCTTTCTCCAATCACGCCCGTGTACTCGTTGTCACCAGTTTTCCGCCAGCGAAAGCTTTGACCGGTAGGAAGGCAGAAGTCGAGCTGTAGTTCTTGCGGTGGCGCACCCAAGGCGTGCCAGGCATGACCGTCTGCCGTCACCCCACCCGCTGCGGGGGTAAGCCCCGCACAGAGTGTACTCATGTTTACAGCAGAGCTGGAAAGAACTCTTAGATTAGTGAGATTTTTTATCCCTCCAATCTGAGCGGGGTTGTGTGCATGAGTTGAGTAGACGCAAAGCCCGCGCAAAATGGCATTCTTTCGTTCAATTACTGAGCTGGTCCTGTTTGAAAAGAAAATAAGCCTATGCAAAGGACACACATTTGGCGTAATTGTGCTTCCCTGGTTTATTCGCAAGCCCATGCAGAGCCAGGACAACCTGTTTCCAATGCCGGAAAAAAGCTTGTAAAATATCAAGCTTGTCCTAGATGATTCTCAGGAGTGCGTGCAAAGTATAACAGCTAACCGCTGCATGCTTGGACTGGACCACGGCGTGTACCGTACGGAATGCAACTTGTCATGGACTTTCCTAGGCTTGGCACACCTTGCGTCCATTACACTTGTTCTCAGGCCGCTCTACTGGACTTTCGCCAGACAGAGTGCGCCTGCGTACTCCATAAGTAAGTTTCGAGCGCAGAAATGACAAGCCGACTGACTTGACCGCAATCACAAACCGTCATGTCAACTTACTTGGCCAAGGCTGTCGGTGGGCAGCCAAGGGGCGGTGGGCCCCAGCAGCATCACCAGCAAACGGCAGGGGGACTGCAACACAATGGAGCAGTCAAGTCGAACCCAGCCCGCCAGACAGTTGGCTTCAGCGTTGCAAGCAATGCTGATAGGCTTGGCTTCATTGGCAACGTGCTTATCGGCTACAAGGTGGAAGCGCAGGTAGGGCCAGGTGGAAGCAATCTGCGTTCTGACCGAAGGCGTTCTCGCTGTGTACGTAGCGTCACATGATTCCTGTGGGGCCATCGGTTGTCCTAAACGGTTATCTCGGTAGCGCCGTGAGCTTTCTGCCGTCTCTTCCTCGCAGGTGTCCAGCGGCATGGTTTACGAAGGCGTATTCGGGTCATTGCATAACGACAGCACTGGTGTGTCGTTTATCCTTAAATACGCAAAAGTTATAAAGAATCCTACTACCTCGTCAGACCGGAATGCCCTTGCGGAGAAGCCCGTGCCTATCCTGACCATCCCAGCTGCGGACCTCGTCCAGCTCTATGCAAAGGATGTACGGCTGAGCGCTGAGGATCTGTCTGGGGCAGACCGCAGCGATGTCGGCTTTGAGACAGACGCGGCTATCTCCAGAGGCCGTGGCGGGTGAGCCGACGGGTTTTCGCGGAATACTAGTGTTTTTTATCGGGAGGGACAATAGTTACAAGTGGACTTAACCTCCCACATTCTAGGGTGTTGCCGTATTCGTTGTTGCGCTTCTGTCTGACGAACTGGGGGTTCGCAGGTGCGTCCGGGAGCTACAGCGGTGGCAACCTGACGAGGGCGACGACTCGGCCTTCTTTAGCCTGGAGTCCGCGAACGACAGCACAGGCTGGGACCAGTTTGCAGTCAATCGCGACCGGTTCGGGGTGCAGACAACCTGGAATGAGCACTTCTACACCACAAAAATCAATCCCGAGGAGTGTCGGATTTCTGAGGCGGAGGCACAGCGCATCGCCAAAGAAATCGAGCAGGGCAATACTACCAGCACGACGAATATCCACCTACTGGAAGAGCGGGGAGGGGAGCTGTCCGTGGATGTGAGTGGGTTCCGAAATAGCGGCACTCACTGGCGCGTCGTCGCTATACGCTAACACCGAGCACCGGGGGCTGAAGATAGAGGGTGGCTCTGCAAGAGAGCATTTTTCCAACCAATTTGCTTGCATGTTTATAAAAAGCTTACTCCTGGCAATGCGTTTTCGCGGTTTTGCGTCTCTAATTTATTGCTACCTTGCTCCTTGATGTGTGTACTTTCCTATTTGGTTCATATTACAGGTGGACGAAGAGGCCTTGTACGGCGCAGTCATTCGGGACGAAGCGCCGGGTCCCTATCAACACCCCAACCATCACCAGCAGCAGCAACGGCGACAGCAGCACCAGGCGCGAGCGCCGCAGCAGTCTGTCCCCGAGCGTGTTGCAGCTTGGGGCAGAGCAGGCTCAGGTGTGGCGGCAGTTGCAGGCGGCCTGGCAACTGCACAGCAGCATCACCAGCAACAACAGCATCACCAGCACCAAACCCAGCGTGGCAATCTCTCGGGTAGGTTACGGGGTGTTACGGGGCCCGGTTGGCTGATATTGAAGGTACAAGAAACAGGCAGGGTGGGGTTGAGAGCACTGAGTTAGGACGACATGTGTTGTATTGCGTCCTGGAGTTAAGTAGGTTTTGTTGTTTCGTACATATAGAGGTTTCGCTCTTTTTTTACTAGCACCTTTCAGAGTTTGACAGTGCGTCTTGGGCTCCTTTGCATTCCGAACTAAAAAATAGCGTTGGTGTTGGCGACAGACGGCCTTGCTGTCGACTCTCATTGAAGCTATTTTCTCCCGATCCGTGACCTGTACATTGTACAGGAGGTGGGTTGCTGGCCGTAAAGGCCACGAGCGTTCCCGTGCCGGTGCCCTCTGCGCCGGCATCGGTGGGAGGTGCTGCACCCACACCGGACACGGGTAGCGGGAGTGCTGGCAGCAGCACGGCCGGCGCCACGGCGCCTATCGACATTGACCCACGGAAGGAGGTCAACAAAGTCCGCAGCTCGCTTACCACCTGGCCGAAGAAGGACCGCAGGTATGGGTGCGTGAAACGGCTTCCGGCAGGGACAAAGCACTTGGCCTGGTTTCCAGTATGGTGAATGACGTCCGCTGCCTTCCCCCTTTCCGTTGCCCAACCTGATGATGTCCGTACTGCCTCGCAGCTCTCCGTACGGAACCCCGCGGCTAGGGATGTCCCGCTCGCCCGTGTTTGCGAGCCCGCTAGTGGGAGACCCTGTCTCATTTTCAGCCCTGGACCTGGACCCCGGGGCACCTCAGGTATAGGCGTGGACGGGGAGGAGGAAGCTGTTTCAGAACATGCTGCCCTATGTGGGTGCATGGCCGCTTGGGCATAAGCCATGACGCAAGCCATAAGCCACTCTTAACGGTCCTGTGTTACATTTCTCTATGTGTGTGTGGTGATTTACCCCTCCGGGGAAACACAATGATAGCAACTCGACGTGACATGTCGACGTGTTAGGAAAAGTCGCTGAGAGGCATGAAAGCGAAATCCGGGACGGGGATGACAGGGTGCTTTGGGCCTGCAGCTTATATTTCAAGCGCGCATGTGCTGGCCAGGCCAATGACCTTAGCGCATCTTCGTACATACACCTATGGGTGTACGGCATGGGATTTGAGTGAAGAGCTTCAGGTTTGCCACTGCGTCCCATGTCTTATCGTGTCTCTTGCCCCCCGTTGACTTTACAGCAGGTACGGCTGGACCCGGAGGCGCAAGCCGAGTTCCTGCGATTTAAGGAGGAGCAGAACAAGAAGCGACTGGGCCAGATGGGGTGCGTGCCATTAAGCGTTGGGTTGGTGGTTACGGCATTGATGTGGGTTGTTGTATTTGCGTTTTGGGATACCGAGCAGCGGCGTTTCTGATATGATATTAGCTATTATCTTAACGTGTGATGCCTTTGTTCTCGTGGTCCCTGCACCCACGGTTATCGAAGGTGCTTATGGCAAGAAACACGATTGCACTCAGACCGGGTTGCATGTTGTGGAAGCAAACCAGAGGTCCTCTATTTTTTTATTGTTTCTCGTCATCTGTTTCTCAGTTTCATTGTCCCTGTACTTTTACCCACAGTGCGGACCTGAAGAAGGCGGCTTCCTCCAGCTTTAAAGAGCGCGCCCCGTTGGCCGCTGGGAACGGTACTGCTGCCGCGCCGAGCGGCGCGGAGTCAGCGCCGGCGGCGGCCGCCGCCACGGTCCCCGCAGCTACCGCCGATGCCCCAGCGTCTGCAGCGGCCGCTGCTGCCGCTGCTGCTGCTGCCGTTGCATCGCTGGTCGCGGGTCCTGCACATGCCGCCGTGGCGTCACCTGCTGTGCCGGCTAGTAGCGCATTGCCAACGCCAGCACCTCCGGCAGCACCAGCGCCAGCGGCCACTCCTGCTGTGATCAACACCGCAGCTGCACCGGCAGCTACGGCGGATGGCATGGAAGGCAACAAACCCAAGCTGTCATCGAAGCTGAATCCCAACGCCAAGCCGTTTTCTCTCAACATCAACGCCAAGGAGTTTGTGCCGTCTTTTGCGATGAAGTCCGCTCCGCCATCGGTGACTGTCGCCCCGACGGCACCGACAGCTACGACGGCTTCCTCCACACCGGCTGCACCAGCAACCCGCAGCACCAGCAATAGTGTCGCAATGGGAGCCCCAGCGGCGGTGGTGACGAGCAGCGTCAGCGCGGCCTCTGCGGCAACCGTCGCTGCGGTGGCGGCAAGCAGCGCCGCTGCCGCGGCGGCCGCCTCAGCATCGAATGTGCCATCCGCGCCACCTGCAGCCGCGGCTGCGGCCGCTCAGGCTGCTACCACGGCGGTTTCCAGCGGGCAAATGAGCTACATTCCGGGCGCTGGAGCGCACGGGCTGACCGTCACCTACCACCACAGCAGCAGCGCTCACAGCCATGGTCACGGCCACGGGGGTTCCCAGCAGGCGCATTATGGTCACGCCGGGCAGGGCAGCGGCCTGCACATGGGTCACGGCCATGCCGCATTGCATCACGAGCGCGGCGGCTACGGCGGCGGCGGGAACGGGTCCATGACTCGGGAGCTGCGTGAGCATGGCGGGATGTACCATCGCAGTGGGGACTCGTTCCGCTCCACAATCTCCGACGGCGTGGGCGGCGGAGGCTACCGGGGTGGCAGCGGAGGCGACCCATTCCGCACTGGTGCCGGTTCGGGATCAGGGGATGGCTACCATCATCACCACCATCAATACCACCACAAGGCCGGTGGAGGTGCTGCCGCAGAGCATCATATGGTCAACAAGGCCGCTGACCCCCACAGCTCCGCCGCCGGTGCGCTGCACAAGGTCCCGCCGCCCCCTCCGCAAGGACCCATGGCGGCGGAGGGTCCCATGGGTCCCATTATTAGCGTCGCTCCGGCTACCATGGCTCCTCACCATGTCATTGGGGCTATGGCGCCCATGACGGCCGCCGGCATGGCCCCCATGGGGTACAGCATGGTGCTCCAGGCAGGACCAGGCGGCAGTTATGTGGCATCTGCTATGCCCCCGGGAACCGTCGCGATCCCTGCCACGACCAGCGGCGGGATGCCAATTATCGGTTATGTGGCACGGCCGCCAGCCGGCACGCCCATCACAGCCGTTACCCCGGGTCTAGCCATGATGGGCGCGCCTGGCATGACGACGCCGTACGGTGCCCCTGTCGGTCCGTACATGACTGCCGCGCCAGGCACGATGCCTCCGCCTAGTCCCACGGGTCGACCGCCGTCCACGGGATATTTCCAGCCTGCCGGCACGTACCCCATGATAGCGACGGCGGCGCATCCAGGCGGCCCGCATGGGCATGCACATGCGCATGCAGCGTCGATGGGCGGGCAACCCGCCGGGCCCATGGCCGGTCACCACCTAATGTCGGGTCCGGCCGGTCACGGACATGGCCACGGGCCCGGCCACATGACCCAGCACCAGCACCTGCAGGACGGTCGTGGGCCCCTGGGCCCCGGGGGACCCAAGGGTATTCGGCAGGGTGGTCGGCCGCCGCGCATGGATCACGATCGGATGGCGCGGGATCTGGACTGATCTGCGAGGGGCGCAGGCTTGGGTGTGCGCGCTTTGCTCAAGTACAGGAGTTTTCCTCAGCGCTTTCAGTTCCTTAGTTGGCAGGGGATGCTGGGATGGGAGTTGCAGAAGCGCAGCGTGTAAAGGATGGGAATGGTACGGCGCGCCGTGCCGGAATGCAGAGGTAAACGGGTAGATATTCCAGGGCCGCGGGACATGTCAAACACAGCACGGAAGCGTGTGTCCTGGCGGAGTGCCGTAGGGAGACGGGGGAGGCGCACCAAACCTCGCTCTATTCATGCTCTGTGGTCTGAAGTGTGGCTCGTCAGTAAAGCGGTTTTCCTTATGGCCGAAGACCAGAGGGTACCGATGTTCCCACAGCACCATTTTGTGCAGGAGCGGTCAGTGTCTCAGTGTAGGTGTGGACGATCGCCGACGCCCGCACCAGGCACGACAGCTGCGCAGGTAGGGGGCCGGTGTTGTGTTCAAACTCTGGGCCCAAGGCTCGCGCAGCAGCGGATGTTGTGCCGAGGCTTGTTGCAAGCTGTTGAAGAGCATGTTACGCAACTGTTTAGTGTAACTCAAAAGTCGTTGCTGAGGCGACAGAAAACCCCGCCTGCACATTTGCGACATGGCTCCCACGGCAAGAAACACAGTGATGAGTGGGCTGGCTTGGCTGAACGTCGAGCTATTATACCACTGTGGGGTCAGCAAGGGATGCGACGGGCCTTTAGAACGGGACACAAAAGACCGTGTAAACGTGGGGAAAAGGCAGATGCTGGCAAAGAATGGCACCATCTATTCATGTGTCCATCTCCCTTCGCATTGCGGCCAGTCCTTTCAGACCGTTTGCTTCCTTTCCGTTTCCCTGCCATGTACTTCTCCTCCATCTGTCGTCACTAAATGCTGCAGGAGGACACAATGAGGGCTCCTCAGTTACAAAATGCATTTCCGCTTAACCGTTCACTCGAAATTACGCTCCAGCAGCCGATACTCCAGTACAGCAGATCTTTACCACCCAACCGTAAACTCCTAAATAACAACTAAAGTACACATACGCACGCATACCCTCGACGTGTTTCTCCTATAAGTGCCTGCTGCATTACGACCCGTTACCCGCTCCACCAGTCAAGCGCCTGCCTAACCGACCTGCCACGTCACCTCTACAACGCCTGTCCTATGGATCCTCCGGCCGCAGCACTCCATCCCCACTCCAAAGGAGTTCTATCTCGCGTCCTAATTTAAATGTTCGCCTGTGGAGGTGCAGCTTGCCTGCGATAACATGCTCCACCAACTCACAGTCGCACATCAGCGCCAACGCGCCTCTTCGCGCGAACACCATGCCCCACCCTCAAGATCTCTGCCAGGCAAGCTTACGATGATAACCTGAGAAGTAAAACCATATCCCGCAAATGTCCGTTGTCTGCGCATCAGCAGTCTTTTCCTTCCTAAAGGAGACCTCTTAGTGCCGGGCGGAGGGGGTTAACACCGAGCACCGCCATCCGCTCTTCTCTACTACCCGCACGTCGCATCCTGCCTCAAGCTCTCAGAAACATGCTGCACAACAGACAGCTCGCTCACAATCACCAAAACTCTAGCCCCACCTTTGCGCCTCCACACGAAACCCAAGCCACATACCGTTGCAGCAAAGACACGCACCTATCCAGAAGGGCCCCTTCGACCCCCTGTAACCCTCATCACCGCCTCTCGTCGCTGCCCCCACGTGCTCGCCGTTCTCGTCTACTTAGTCCTCCATCATCAGCACCGGCGGCATGTCACGCACGTTCTCCACAACATTGCTCCCCACCTTCGCTCCCTTCGGCTGCCCCCCGGCCGCCGCCGCCGCCGCAGGGCCCTGCACCGCCATGGGAGCTGCGCCGCCGGCCTGCCCTGCCGCCGCAGCAGCGCCTCCCCTGCCCAGAGCATGGTCCAACTCGCGAAGCACCTCCGGGGTCACCTGCATTTCATTTTGTGAAGGCCGTCAATAACAATATTGGACAATACAGTCTTCGATGGCGGCGATGGTGACGACGACGTCGGTAGGGCAGCCGCATTAGCAGCCGCAGTGTGGAAGGGTAACGGCGACCAGGTCCTTTCCATTCTCCCTGCGGCCCCCCTCTCGTTTTCCCCTTCCCCCTTCCCCCAGACCCCTTATCGTCCGCAGGTACCGTCAGACAACTGCCTCGAGTGTCCGCAACGGTGTTGTCCTTTCCGGACATCGCTCGGATTCGTCATCTAATGATTGCGTCATCACTCGGCAACAGCGAGGACGGAAATCAAGACGTCGGGACCTCAATACCCACACGCCCCCATGCCCTCAACTCCCCAACTCCCTACATATTCCCGCCGTCTCCAACCTCGCACCCTCGCAAGTCACGACAGGAAAACCCAAGTCGTTTTTCATCTCCCTTTAGGAACAACACCCTCTGTTTCCCTCTTCTCCCCTCTTATTTTGAAGTTGTGCACCTTGGTATGATGAGCACGAATATGAATACGCACCTTATAGTGATGTTGTTTGCCGCACAGTGCCCGCAGCGCCAGCAGGTCGTCCGCCCGAACCTCGTGCTTGTAGCGCTGCACGAAACACAGCATTGTCTGGTGCCAGACCACCGGCATCTGCCGCTCATCATCGGCAAAACGAACAAAGTGGTCAACCTGCGCGAATCAGAGGCGCCCACAGGGCATGAGCAGCTGCTGTATCAAAAAGAGACATGTCGACGAACCCTACAGCTTCCAACCTTTCACATCCCTTGGGGCCTTCGGCTCGAATGGGTAGTTTTACAGGTATGGGGTCACGCTTCCCAACCATGTAACACACACATATCACTTTACCTTGTCTGCATTATGGTTGTTATTCGCAACCCCACCATCACGCCCAAGCCCAAGCCCCGAGCCCTTCTCCCAAGACGACAACAATAGACCGGATACCCCACAGCCCCCCTGGCCCGGCCCTTGCAACCCCACTGCCCCCGCCCCGCCACGCACCAGTGCGTCAATGACCCTGTACGGCAGAGCGTACTTCTTGTCCAGCAGTACACGCATGAAAAAGCTTGTCGTACCGCAGTACTCTAGCTGCGCCAGTCTCAGCAGGGCTGCTGCGCTGTGCAAGACCGGAAGAGAGGCGCGCTTCAGCACCGACGTGAGGATGACCGCCTCGCGGAGTGTGCACGTGCGCGACTGACACAGCGGCAACAGAATGCCCTACGGCGCATACCAAAAAAAAGGAACAAGAGGAAAAACACGTGTATACGGCAGGCAACTCACGATGTTACACAATTCTCATTCATTTGAACAATACGAACGGCTACAATACAAAGGCCAACTCAAAATCCTCCCCCCTTCCGCCAGCCGCATCCCCAATCCCCGCTAGCAACACAGCACTCTTTGCCCCCACTCAAGATCTCGCATTCCCACACCAGGGGTTTATCCAGATACGCCCCCATCCATAGACGTCATCAAGTCCCAGGAACCCCTTAAGAAGAATCCCAGTTGATTGACATCCCCCGCCCCCTTCCCACAGCCCCGCCCCGCAGCTCCCTCGATTCTAACACAACTACCAAACACCAAACAGGATCCCTACCTTGTAAAACGCCCCGGGCTTGTAAGTAGCCTTCCGCAGCGCCTGGAACAGAGCAAAGTGCAGCCGCTTGTGCTGCCGGATCTCCGCGCGCACGCGGGGCAGGAGCACCAGGGCCAGGAACCGCTGGGCCAGGCGCGCATTCAGGTTCGACACGAACAGCCGCGACGCCTGGTACATGGCGTGGACGCTCCATGAATCTGAAGGGTCGGGTTCCAGGAGTCGTGATGAGCGGAGTCGGCGGAGGGCAGATTAGGGGGGGGTTGAAGGAAGGGGAGACGAACTTAGGGTTTGAACCTAATTCAGAGCAATCCGTGCTGCCAAGGGAACGAACCCCCCATAGATAGCCGAAGGGGGACACCAGCAGCTTTCCGTACACTCCTCAACATTTTACAGATGTACATTTTTAAAGTGTACGCCTCTTATTTAGAATCTAAAACAACCACGACTCCAAAATTTCCGAAATCATTATTTCGATACACCGATTCTGATTCACAGACGATCGGAAGTCCTTGCCTGGATCTGTCAGGTAGAGCACATCCTCCCAATTTCGGAGATTCGGAATAATTTTGAAAGCCTGCACGTGGGCTTGAGGACGAGCATGTTGCAAGGGGGAGCACAGGGGACAGCCTCGAAAAATTAAATCACGACAAAAAGACTTCCCTCCAAACAAGACAAAAGGTGGGAGAGCTTGGTTGAGGATCTAAGTGCCCCAACGCAACTCTCTGGGCTTTCGCAGACCTAAGAACATGCAGGCAGGCAGGTAGTGGTCGCCGTCGTCGACAGGTAAAAGACAGGTAAAAGCGCCAACATTGACGCTGATGCTGCCAACAAACGGCCCGGAGGAGGGAACCACCACCACCACCACAGGGTCAAACCCACCTTGGGAATTTTCCCGGTCGTGTATCTGGACAGCAATTTGCCCACTCCGCGGTACACCTCCACCACCCGGGGCTCCAGTCCCTCGGGTAGGGGGCCCGGATCGGCGCCGGGGTCAGCACTGAAGGCGGGGGCACACGTCGTACATAGGACACGTCATGCAAAGACACGCCATAGCATCGGCACCAGCCAGCACCAGCACCAGCAGCAGCAACGGCCTAAGTTAGAAAAAACCTCGGACAGCCATCGCGACGGATTCCCCTGGTGGCCCAGAGCCTCTCTCCTCCCCACCAAATCCCGTGGTTAGAGCCCAGTATTGCCGTCCTGTACGGCACCCCATCTTCCTTACCCCTCCTCCGGCAGCTGTGGGAGCCCCCGCTCAGCCTGCTGCTCCTTTAATCGAGCCAAAATCAGGTCAGCTAGGCTGGTTTGACGGTACGACGACGCCTCCGGAGCTAGGAAGGCGGCCAACGCTCGCTCATCCTCCGGGTCGACCTGCGGAGGTCGCCGTGGGCATTTGCCGTCGACTTATGTCAGGTAAAGTAAACAGAGGATTTAGTTATGCGCAAGCTCAGAAGTCACTTATGGTACATAAGCACTGCACAAACATTTGCCTTGGAGTACGATATCCCTCCCGATCCTGCTCCAGAAGCAGGAAGCTGTCGTACATCCTATGTTTGGAACCTTAAAGGTTCTAGGTCCTGCAAGGGCTTCAGTAGGCATTGATGGCGTGGGATGTGGCCCGATCCCTGCCATCCCGCATGAAATCCTAGCGCAACTCGGCTGAGGCCCGAAAAAGGCAACAGGGGAGTTGCGGGAATCGAACCCGCGGCCTCTCGCACCCAAAGCGAGAATCATACCACTAGACCAAACTCCCAGATGCTAATATTCATCTGGGCTAAACTATATCGCAGACAAGGTCGCCCCCCGTGCCCAAATGCCGCAATTATGGAAGCGACCACCATACTACTTCCCATCGCAGGAAACACCTGCTCCAACACGCTCAACACCTCGGGAATGAGAAAACTCATAGACATAGATAGGACAACACTTTTGCGTAAAAAGAGGATACTACCGAAACAGAAGAGCACGAATCGAACATCGAACTTAGAAGTGCACATTCATTGCATCCCAAAAGCGGTTGAAGCGACATCCCAAACCAGTCGAAGGCGACATATGAATATTTCAACAGCATAAGGATTAGTGTTAATATTCATTCCACGCTATGACCGCACCGATGCCCAGGAAAATTGACAATCCTGTGGAATGCAAATGCTAAAGTGCCGTCAGTTCAGTGGTGGTTCAAGAAACCCATGTCACAAAAATTAAACGGATCATTGAATATCAGATCGAGCTAGGAATCATCTTAAAATCGACTTCTTTATTGGCTGTTGCGCGAACCCTTACACGTGCTTCCAACCCCGGCTGAAAATGCACTACGATCCTCATACCAAGGCAAACACATGCGATAACATTAGAGCTCGGTAGGCCTAGATTTTTCAACCGCGAATGACGGTCTGACGGTCCACATACCGAGAGTAAGGACGTACAGTTTTGGGGTTCGGTGGGACAGCATCCTTACGCGAATGCTAGCTTCCATTCCATGGAAACATATTGCGGCGTTTCCTTGGCTCGCATAACCGTAAGCCCTGACGAGTCGAAAAAGCGCATAATTGTGCCCTTCCTCGAGCGGCTCCGTGAGGAACACAAAAGCAACCATTCATGATCGTGGCAGCAGAGGCCCAGGGCCCCCTCACCAAAAAAGGAAAAGAAACGGCCCGAACAATAAGATTGCATAGCCCGAGGAGGGAAACAATAAACGATACGAGGGGAGTTGCGGGAATCGAACCCGCGGCCTCTCGCACCCAAAGCGAGAATCATACCACTAGACCAAACTCCCAGATGTTAATTTCCTCCCGGGACTATCCAAACAGATACCTATCGTACGGCATAAAGGCCGGCCAGGGTATCCTGGTTGATTCTATACACCCGTTGACGGGGGAAACTACCAGACTTGGCACATTGCATCCATTTCCATTAATGAAATAATCTATCCACCAATCCACATATATCTCGCCGGGGAGTTTGGTCCAGTGGTATAAATTCAAGCTTTCAGCGAAAGACTCCTACCGGGGTGCGAGAGGTCACGGGTCCAACTCCTGCGCCTCAATATTCGGGCCTTCGTTGCCAAAATCAGAGAAAAAACAGTCCGTCCATCCGTCCCGTGATGGCCGTTATCCGTCCTTGCAATCATGTACGGTACGGTGACGGCACACAGTACACAAACGAAATCACACAGCGGGCCATTGCTCCGCAACATACATGCTGCCCAGGACAGAAGTTACTGGAGTTACATACAGTTCCTCACCCACCCCTTCCAGACAGGAACATCCACACTTCTCCGGATCTTAACGTAATGCATGCCGTTTCACCCACCTCGACTTCCTCCTCGTCGTATTGCTCGTCCCCATCGTTATTGGGAAATGCCCCCCTCCCTTCTGAGTCGTCGTCCGAGTCATCGTCAGGTGCGCCCTTTCCGCCCTGCCCACCGGTCCCCAACTTCTGGAGAGCTGCCCGAAGCGCGGCCTGCAATGGTTTCGCATAGCGGAACCCACGAAAGGGATGCGTACTTGCAACAGAAAAGAAGAGCTGCAACACTTCTCGCGCGAGGCGCTAAGGAGGCAGCTAGATAATCACGGTTGAAGATCTTTTACTGAAGACACAGACATACAATAATGAATATTAATAATTATTAAGACATTTAACAAAGGAATAAGGAGGCGTCAAGTACCTGCGGGTCTGCTGCGCGCTTTAGTTTCCCGTCATCGCCATCACTGTCGCCTTCGTGGTCCAAGTCGAACAACTCCTCCGCATCAAGCTCCTGTTGCTGCTCCCGAGCCGCTTTAAGAATCCGGCCACTGAGCTTAACGTCCAAAAGCTGTGGCAAAACAGGGGCCATAAGGGAAACATCTAGGCTGTCGATAAGGGCTTACTCTACCACTGCTATCTACATATCGCCGACACTTCTGCACAGCTCAATGGTGTAGTCGTATGCAACGGCATGACTCCATAACAAAACAAGCAGGAAGAACCAGTTTATGTCTCCGACTTTTTGTTCCGAAGTGGTTTTCTCCCAGCGCACCTCGTCGTCATCATCTTCAGCCCGGTGCCTTTTCTTTTCCGACCGAGGCTTTGTCTGCGACAACGTCCAAAGAGATACTCAGTGTCCATGTATGCGCCGACACACACGTTCCCGCGCCGGCGGCGGCCGAGGCGTGCTCCATATGCCTACCCTGACACCATAGCTTTCGGGGTCTTCAATTTGCTCGTGAAGGGATTGCGAATGCTTCGGCTTGCGAATTTTTGCTTTCTTAGGCATTTTGCTCAAGGTTAGTACAAAATGATATGGTCCCCACCTGAACTATAAGGGGATAACCTCTAGGAGAGATAGGTGATCATTGCAACAATATTGCTAACGGTGCACTCAGACACGACACAACGCATTATAAATTGTCGTAGACGGGACGAGTCTCCGCAATATCGGTTAACGTTTGTTGAAGTGACTACCTCTGTTCAAGAAATGATATGTTTTGCCCACCGTCCACGTTAGCCTATTGAGCACTGTAACTTTTGCCCGTTATGAATTTTGTGTCCCCAGAATTATTTTTGCGTCTTCATTCCGTATCGCTCTTTCATTGTATAACGAAGTCTAACCTGATATCCCAACCACCTTAAGCTTATAGAGCACTTCGCCTATAGGGCAAGTTAACCCGTCGCGTACCGCGTACTCAGCGCTGGTCTCCCTCGGCTCTCCCAAGGACATGGCTGCGGCGGCGAACAACGGCGCTGCAATGCGCGAGGCCTATCCTCCTCCCCCCTCCCTCTTCAACCTGTATCGGCCGGACGACGGCGTTTCTCCCCTCCCGCCCCCGCCACCACCCATCCCCACGCTGGCTGACGTGGCTGCCTTGCGCGAGCGAAAAATTGAGCTCAAAGTTCTTGGAAATCCTCTTAAACTGGTGGGTGCAGAGCATCAGGCTGGTTATGTAAGAAATTATTATCTATGTAACCGGCTTACTTCGTCTGATGGTGGCGGTTGGAGAGGAGCTTTTCCAACGAAAAGATAGGCTGCTAGTGCTGCTGCTGCTGCTGCTACTACTGCTGCTGCTGCTACTGCTGCTGCTGCTAGATTCTGCTGGCAGGTAGTGGTGGACAGTGTCCGCAGCACCAACCTGATCAATCGCAACCATGAACCCACAACCTCGCCTTCCCCTCCCCCGAACCCCCTCTTCAAAACACACACACACACACACACACACACACACACACACACACACACACACACACACACACACACACACACACACACAACACACACCCCGCCTACCCGCCATCCGCCATGAGCAGCATGAAGACCTGGTTCCCAACCTCACCACTCAAGCACTGTTTCGACAACAGCCCGATGGCACAGTAGGTGGGTGCGCCTGTCCGTTTGTCTGTCTGTCTCGTTGTCTGTCTGTCTGTCTGTCTGTCTATCTCTCTCTATTCAACTAGCTGACCTGGCTCCGGAACATTCCCCCCCACATCACTGACGTGTATGTATGTATGTATTTGGGGGAAAGGGGGAGGGGGTTCCTGTGTAGGTCCGTATGTATGTAGAAAATAAGGGGCCAATGCACAGTCCCTGCCGGTGTAGGTGTTGAGGGTAGGGGGAGTTCACCAGCAACGGTCGATTCGAACTGCTGCCTGTGTGTCAGCCTGGCGCGCGCGCATGTGTGTGCTTTAATGATCTAAGTTTCCTTGTATGTGTGTGTTTTGTGTCGTCGCCTCCTCCCCCCAGCTGACGCCTCCGCTGGCGGCCCCCTTAGGACGGCCCGTTGAGTCGACATGTGTTCATTCGTTGATTCTTCTTGCAACGTCATGTGACCCTCCACTAGCCGTACGTGCCGTACACACCTTTTCCCCCTCTCCAGACTTCAAGGGTGATCTCAAGCGGCTCTCCGGGGAGCTCCTCTTCATGTTCCTGGAGTTGCTGAAGGCGGTGGTGGAGAAGCCCAGCGGGTGAAGCCCAGGGGCTGGGCGGGGTTCGGGCATTCAGAGCACCCTACGACTCCTTTCCCTCACTTCGCCGTCACCCTCTTCTTTGCCCTCGTACATCATCTCCCCCTACCCCGCCCGGCCCATTTGAACTGAAAACCCATTGGTGAAAGGCCGTTTCGACGTCGGCGGTTGTTTCTTTTGGGCGTTGTGCAGTCAGTGCATTCAATGCCTCCTCCCTCCTCCCCTCCCCTCCCGTCCTCCTCCCCCTCCCCCCTTCTCACCCCCCATGCCACAGTTACGCCGCCCAGCTGACCCCCGTCAACGTGCTGCTGTCCAATCTGGTGCAGCTAACCAACCTGATGAGGCCCTACCAGGTGAGATGAGGTGGGGGTGCGTGTGAGGGGGGGTTGAGCTTACCAGGTGAAAGGGGTGGGGTGTAGACTGGGGGGAACCCCCTGTGCGGATGGAACGTGTGGGCTCAGGGAGCCCTGGGAGGGGGTGGACGGTTTGCTGAGAGGGAGAGAGGGAAAGGGGGAGAGGGAAAGGGGGAGAGGGAAAGGGGGAGAGGGAAAGGGGGAGAGGGAAAGGGGGAGGGCTGCAGGACGAACAAACTGTAACAGCCAGACCGCAGGAGTGATGAGAGCAGCAGCACAGCTCAGAGCGTAGTGAGCTACGGCCCCCCCCGTTCGCAGCAGCGTCGAAACCCGTGGTTGTGCGTACGACAGCGCGACTTCACCTGCCTCCCCAAAACCCTTTTTCCGTTCACACACTGCCGTACAGGCCCGAGCCACCCTGGAAGCGACTCTAGCGTTACAAGTGGGCACCATGCGTGATAGCATCCGGCGTGTACGGCAGCAGGTTACGGCAGCGGATGAGGTGCTCAAGGGCATGGCGCGGGCGCTGGTGGACTTGGAGGGTGACACCGCAGAGTCCGCTGCACGACCCAGCGGGCCGCCGCCGCCGCCGGCCCGCTGGAAAGTAGGAAGCCCCCCGGAAGGGGGGGGGGGATTTACAGCAGGGGTTAGGAGCGGTCGGTGGTTTGGGCGTTCTGGGGAGAGTACCGAGGAGCCGGGGAATGGCGTTGGTTGGCAGGATGGGAGTTGTGGATTCGCGGCCGGGGCTGGGGCTTGTCCGAGACGGGGGGTCGACGGCGGTGGATGTGGAGGGGAAGGGGTTAGAAGACGGGGGGGGTGGGGAATTTAGAAGGGGGGATAGGATTTGAGGGATTGTGGTGGACGGTGGCGGGGGAGGGCTTCCCGCCGAGGCGGGTGAAGACGGGCGGGCGTGTGGGTTTGGGAAGGCCTGCTTGACGCAACGTGACAGGAGGGAGGAGGGATGGAGGGAATCGGGTATGTTTCGCCTTTATCATGTGGAGGGAGAAAAGGGGGTTGGTGAATTGGGCATTCTTCAATGGCTTGTAATTTGACTGGCGTGAATTTATGGGGTTAAAGGACAAAGGGCGCGGACTCGTGTCTGCCGATTTGTCTGCGGCCGCTAGGGATATCGAGTTGCTGATGTTCATGTACTTTGAGCCACACTTCGATGTCGCCAGTTGTCAATTCTACGGTTTACCCGGCGAATGTTTGTGTTCGCAATAGGGTTAAGATCCAGTTTAGCTACCAGCTTTTTTCTGAACGAATTAATCGGGCTTGGCTGTGCCTGAGGGTTTTGTACGATCAAATCGACACTCTTGGACGAGACATATACAGAATGGCCCTACAAACGAGGTTTCCTTGTTGATAAAAAAAAGGCCTATGATTTCATAGGATTGCGATGGGCGAATCCTTGCAGACTCCGCTTGTTCCGAAGGAGGGCTTTGAGGGACCAACGGTGAGCGCATTCCCTCCCATCTTCCATCTGGGTGCTAGACTTAGGGAAGCATGTAGTTCATGACAATTACATCTTGCAGGCGCCTCCAGCGTCCGGATATCCGCCAGCCAGAGCGTCCTCAGGTGTGTGCGGATGGAACGGGATAAGCGCTGCTAACCTTTGCATCAAAAAGTCATCATCGCAACGGCAACGGTGTAAACGAGTACTTTCGTAGACAAGCAAGCCGTTCCGCAATCCTGCTGTTAGCAAGTCTAATGTGTTCCTCCGGCATCATGCAGGTGCTGGCACCTCCACCGCGATCGGGTATCCTATTGTTGGGCATCCACCACCGGCGTATCCACCTATATTCCCATCCAGTTCGGGGACTGCTTCCCCCGAGCAGTACATTTCTGCGGCCCCGAGCGCCCCACCAGTATTGACTGCCACCCAACCCGTCGTTGTGTGCCGACACCACCATCATTGTTCGGGCCAGGTATTATGCGGCAATTGCCACCGGCGCATTATTCCTGAGGCGTTCAAGGTGAGATGTTGTTACGGCATGAATACGAAGAGTGTTTCTAGAGTGAAACCCTTCACGTCTTTCCTTCAGCTTGATGAATCCATCGAATTCCTTTGCGCAGGAGGGGGGCCTGTGTGCCTGCATAACTGCTGTTGGGCTCTGTGCATCTGGCTGCTGGTTATGCGCCTGCTTGCCGTTCTGCGTTAATGTCACGAAGGACACCGTGTACCGATGCCCAGCATGCAACGCCGAAATCCATCGTAGGAGGGCGCCCTTCGAGTAGTGAGATCATACCGGCCGGGTACCGACCAGAGGAAATTATGCAGAGATCAAAATGACTGTTGTTAGTTTGGAAGGTGTGCCGGCATAATCGCGACCTTCAAACAAGTGTAAATGCATTCTAAACGCACCCCGTGCGAGCACTTTCTGTCGCATAATTAATCTATCCTTTTCCCTCACTAAGCAGGTCATTGCGCGTAATCGTTCTTATATAACTGCCGGTTTACTTTTGTTGAAGATGGTGGTGTTGAGAAACACCGATTTTTTTAGAAGGCCCCGAATCACATGAGTTGATTCGCTTAAGAGGACGTGAACTTGGTGACGGCCTTTGTGCCCTCGGACACAGCGTGCTTGGCAAGCTCGCCGGGAAGGACCAGGCGGACGGCCGTCTGGATTTCGCGAGAGGTCAGGGTGGGCTTCTTGTTGTACTGGGCCAGGCGGACAGCCTCGTTCGCCATCTTGTCGAAGATATCGTTGATAAAGGAATTCATGATAGACATGGCCTTGGAGCTGATACCAGTATCGGGGTGAACCTGCATGGATGAGGAGAAGGGCACAGTAGCCATTTACAAAACCGCCGAAAAAGGATATCTATGTTAGAGAAGTGGACCAAACATTATCCCGTTATATTGCAGCTGTAAGAAAGTCCAGGACGCAAGGAGAACCACATAGATTCTGGATACTAGCCCTTACCTGCTTGAGAACCTTATAGATGTAAACCTTGTAGGTCTCCGCCTTGTTAATCTTCTTCTTCTTCTTAGAGCCCTCAGCAGTCTTGGCGGGGGTCTTCTTGGCCGGAGCCTTCTCAGCAGCTTTGGGTGCCATGGTTCTTGCTGATACAAAAATTACTTAGCACGAAATTTGCGGAATATTGCAAGCAGCAGTGTTTGAGCATAAAAGTATTGTGAATGTTTATATTCCAGACGGACCGGCTCACCGGGACCTTTGTACGGAATTGCCGTTGTTGTACCGTTGCCCCGGTGAGCCAATGGGTCCAAGGTTGCTTTTCCGGCACAGGAGTGCGGTGATGCCCTACTTTTTTCATGTAGAACCAAACCCTTTTCGTTTAGAGCTTCGAAATTAACGGCGAGAGCCGCGTTCCTTTTTTTTGCCCGAATCCCAGCGCAACCATGGCAGGCCGCGGAAAAGGAAAATCAGCTGGCAAAAAGGCCGTTAGCCGTAGCGCAAAGGCCGGTCTTCAGTTTCCTGTCGGTCGAATTGCTCGTTACCTGAAGAAGGGGAAATATGCAGAACGCATTGGTGCTGGTGCCCCTGTCTACCTTGCTGCGGTGTTGGAGTATCTAACTGCTGAGGTGCTCGAGCTGGCTGGTAACGCAGCTCGCGACAACAAGAAGAACCGTATTATACCGCGTCACATCCAGCTGGCCATCCGTAACGATGAGGAACTGGGCAAGCTGCTAGGAGACGTGACAATAGCTGCGGGTGAGCAGTCTCTGATGGATAACTGTAATAACGGCAGACCAGTTGGTGAAGCCATAATGCACCTACGTGCTTAGGCAAGCAGCTCCGCGTACCTCCACAAGGAGCCCGTAATCACCAGTTATTTTGCTTAATTGCTAGTTATCATCCCATATGTCTTCTGGAGTGTTCCTCGTTATAAAATTAAGCTTCGCTCTACCCTTTTCCATTCCGTTTCGCCCTGGCCCCCATGGCCGCAAACCCCCCACCCTGCAGGTGGCGTACTGCCGAACATTCATGCGGTTCTCTTGCCCAAGAAGTCCAAGACCGGCAAGGCGGAGGATGGCTCGGCCGCAGTCTAGAAGGGACTAGTTACATTGCATTTGGGCGAAAGCTCTTCGTGCTCACATTTTATGTCTCGCTGGTATCTGCGGGATGCGAGGGCCACCAGGAGCTCACCAGCTGTGGCAGTGCAGATTTCAAGCTGCAGGGTTTTTTGCGTTGGTTATTAGATGCACCCCTTACCTAATTCAGTTAGTATCATGGCGCAGGAAGAATCACTGTGTCGATGGTGGTATGTTGGCTCAAAAATGGAACTTTGCCTCCTGGCACTCTTAAGCCACTGATGCGTGATGGGCTTGACATGGGCATGGATGTTCGCAGGATTGTGCACATATGTATAAATCTATTTAATAGAGCTGCTGTATGTCCAAAGCACTGTATTGTAAGCATGGAGTTCTGCCAGCCATTACACATGCGCCTCCTGGGTTCTGTTAAGCTAACCGCTGGCTCCATGGTTCCTCGTTCATTGCTCAAACCTAGTCCCATCCAGTGTCCAAATGCAATAGAAAGTGTTCGCTCCATACGGCATGGATATCAGCGTGCCATATATGACAGCGGCACCGTTTCCCTCGCTCGGATGCAGCGGTTGGAATTTGCCCAATCATCTTGGTCTCGGGGCAATGCGTTGTTGCACATCGCCGTTTCCTTAAGGTCGTTCCTTAAAGAAACTTAGGTGACCAGTTCAGTTACAAGTTATAGTCGCAAATTTTGCTGTGCCGCCAAACACCGTTGGAGAAACAATTTTGGGTAGCTAATCCAAGGAAAGGAGACACTCTTACAAACAGGATTCGTATTACCTTAAGTGTCTGAAGGATCGTAGGGTGTCTTGTCGTGCGTTTCGGAGTCGACTTGCGTAGAAGCAGAACTCTTGGCTTCGCACATTCTCTATCGCAGTTATTGAAAAGGATGCAAAGCCACTGCCATCTATCGAGGTAAGCTGTTTGCCTGCGTTCTCGGGTTGCCACGCCAGCAAGGGTTTCTGTCGAGACATCCAGGTAGCCCTTCATTAAGTTTCCGTCTCATGCTACAGGTAACACAGTGCTTTCGTTGCCTAATTGGACATGTCATAGTCACGGCTCAAAATTCCGCGGCCCGGGGTTCCTGTATCTTGCCCAAAGTCCGTCGCGTGGAACGCATGACCCACTAGAAAAAGACAGTGACTTCCTCATGCCTAGAAGATTCGTTCGTGAAAAGCATACGTTTTGTTATCTTACAGGTACCGCGTTGGCGCGGCATCCTTTTGCCCGGCCAGCCCCTCGCGGGCGCACCGCGACTTTCCGCCATGGCGGTCGGGGGAAAGGTCATCAGGCCCCCCGAATTCAGACCTGCTGCAAGTTGCACATGCGCACGCCCACGCCCGAGGCCCCAGCCCCCGCGAGCAACGACACTGCGACCATCTAATGTTTGACTTCAACTCTCGCTTTTTCGACGCTCGACGCCAGAACTTGTCGCTCAGCCATTTGTCGCCTCATGAGGCCGGCCGACACGGCTTGGCTGCAATGCGCAGCTTTCTTGACTTCCAAATGGAACTCGATCGCGCAGACGCGACCCAGATCAACTTGTTGAAGGCGGCTCTCATGGTGGCGCTGGATCAAAACATCCCCCAGACGGTACGGCGTATGTACAGCCAATTGGCCCTAGACGAAACGGTCACGGTTATTTCTGCTTTTATCCTATAGCTAAACCCATTTGGATGCGCCTGGTTACACTTTGCAACTGGCCAATTTCTGCAGTGGATTGGATGCAACAGCTCTCGCACCTGTCCTGTCTACCTTTGCCGCGTCTTGTTTCAAAGTTTGATCTAAATTATACGGATTATGTAAGAACCTGCAAGAACCTTCTTTTTCGTTTTTCCTGGGCTTCTAATTTAATCAATCAACCCCATGAAACGCTGACATAAGTTTTCCCCAAACCAACCAATCTAAATCCATGACTGAAATAAAATAAGCTTCACCCGCCCATCGCATATACGTCCGTATTAAGCAACCCCGGCCTTTAAAACATTCCCTCGAAAAAATAATTTCCCGGGACTTCCCCCCTTCCCCCCTCGGCCCGGTTCCCCCAAACACACATACACACAAACACACATACATACACACACAGCTTGATCGTCTGGATTCTGTGGTTGCGATGGTCCAACGCCATATGAAACCCGGCTTCGGGCCGGAGGATACCGTCCGCTGCATCAACAGCGTACTGTACGACTTCTACCGTTTTTCTGGATCCAAAGAGCGTTTCCATCACCCGGAATCGTCCTCCCTGGCGCGATTGCTGCAATACAAGACGGGTACGGGGCCCCTGACGGGGGGGAGGAGGTTTTTAGGGGGCCGGAGCGAGGAGGAGGTGTCTGAGCGCGTGTGCCTGTCAACGTGTCTGCCTGTCTGTAGAGCGCGTGTGTCTGTCTGTAGGTGTGTCTGAGTTCGTAATGGGGCGCTGAGTCACCCGACACCCTTCAACTGGATTTAAATACAAGACACAACACAACGCAACACCAATCCGACAAACTCCACCGCACTCTCAGCAACCCCTCACCCACCCCGGGCGGCGGTGGACTTGCATCTCTCGCCAGTTGTATGTCCCCTGTTGACCTTTTAGGGGTTGTGCTGAGATGACGTCATGATGACGTCATGATGGAGGAAGGAATGGACTCCACGCATCACTTCACGCGACATGGATTCCCTTCCTCCCCCCCTGCTAGGGGTCTGCGGGGTGTCGGCAGTTCACTTTTGAGTTTCTTGCATCATATGATTCCCCTCCTAGACCCCGTCCTACCCCCCGTCCTAGACCCCGTCCTGACGGTGATGTTTTCTTTTTAATAAAAAGGGGCCTTTGGTTCCCCTTCAGTTCCCTTCAGTTCCCTTTAGGGGGTCTGACGACGACTTTCTATGAAATGGTTATTTTGCACCTTCAGGGCTGATCACCAACTGCTGCAGGTTCGTGTCCTGTTGGTCGCTTACCCGAGGACCCATTCGCGCTCCCCCCGCCGCCCTCCGAAACCAACCGCAGGGGGACCAACTGCCTTGGGTGTGTTGTACATCGCCGTAGCGGAGAGAGTGGGGCTTCGTGTGGCCGCCGTGTCGTTGCCTTCGCACTTCCTTGTAAAGGCCCTGGATCTGGGTTCCGAAACCAACCCGGTCTTTATCGATCCGTACAACGGCGGCGCATTGTACGATTTCGCCGGCGTCGCGCGGCTGCTGCATGCGAATTTGCACCTGCCGCAGCCGGAGGAGCTGTCGGCGGCGGCAGCGGCTCGCGCGGCGCTAGAGGGCGCCGTGGGGATGTACACTGTCAGCACATCGGCGGCGCCGTCGCCTGGCGACGGCGACGGCGGTTTGAGTTTTTTGCGGAGCTTGGGGATTAAGAACGATGACAATAAAGAAGAAGATGATGATGAAGAAGAGGAACTGGTGCCGATGTACGAGCCGGTGATGTACGGCAAAGGGACGAATGAGCCGTGGTTTCGGCCGTATTTGGAGCCTGTGGGCAAGGTGGAAATTCTGATGCGGTTGCTCCGGAACTTGCGTGAGGTGTTCTGGGTGCCCCTCATGCGACAGCAGGTACGGAACGTGTGTGTGTGTGCTAAGGGGGGGAGAAGGGGGAAAGAGGCGGGGTGAAACACTGGGTGCCGTGGTGGTCAATACACATAACACCCCTCCCGTCCACCACACTGACGCGCTGGAGGCTTCTCCGCCCCTACCTCCTTCTATCCCACGTCCTCTGCCTGTCTGTTTGTCTGTCTGTTTGTTTGTCTGTCTGTCTGTTTGTCTGTCTGTCTGTCTGTCCCTCCCACTTCATCTCCGCCTGCCCCCGCGGTCCAGGTGGTCGATGAGTCCCGGGTGTTATGGCACGCACAACAAGCTCTAAGCGTGCTGCGTATGATGCGAGTGGCAGAACCGCACCACGAGGAGCACGTGGTTTCGGAGGCGTTATGTCTGGCGGCGGCGGGGCGCCGTACGGAGGGATGTGAGCTGCTGCGGACCTTCCTAGGCGACCACCCGGAGGCGCTGGGGGCGGTGCGGGTGAGAAATGAGGAATAATAATGATATCCAAAATAATATAATAGTAAATAACAAATAATTTATAATTTTATATCAATATTGTAAGAATATGTAATATTATCATATTATTGTATGTATTATTAAAAGGGATATTAGGAGGATTTGTTTCCTAGGGTTTCCTAGGGTTCTTGAGGTATAGCTACTACTATAGTACACGTCTTCGGCAGCCCGACACCCTTTTACCCCACCACGCGAAGGACATGAACACGCTGCGGACAACACTATACTGTGGTGCACACGACGCGAAAAAAATGTCAGATGTCACCAAATAGGAGTTGTGTCGCCACTTTGGATGGTCGCCGAATTCGGAATATATTCCGCAAAAAAAAACGCTGACTTCCGGAGTCACTCCTCCAGCACAAGAATTTGCGACTTTGGAGTCGATTGGCTGCCGTCGCTTTCCCTTCTTGACTTTGCAGCATCTCACGACACCAACTCCATGGACAGCGATGCAATTGTATTTAGTCCAACCCAAATCCAATCCTATGCGAAAAATAATATATAATAATATAAAGAATTAAATATTGTTAATTATAATAATAAATAATTATATAATGATAATATGTAATGATAATAATCCAATTCATGGGAAATGATGTGGGACCTCTCGCCCTTTAGTACTGGCCTGATAAGTACGGGCCAACTGATGCACTTCGGCCTGGAGACTATACGACTTACATACATATATACAGACCTGTTAGCCTAACCCAAACCCCCTATCACTCGCCACCGTGGCTGTGTGCTACCAGACGCTCTTCTGCTTGGAAGCGGAGGGCCGGGCGCTGGGGCGCCTGGCGGCCTTGCAGAAGGAGCAACGTGATAAAGAGGCGGCGGAGGCGACGCGACAGCGCACGCTGCGAGCTCGGCTGGCGGGTCTAAAGGGCTTCAACGGTCGCGACCCAAATGCCGTACTTAACGACCCGGCCTTCTTCAGCCGAATGTACGACAGGCTGTGGGACGACAATTACTGGATTTCTGCGATGCTGGATCACCACGGTTCGCAGGGCGGGGGGGATGACGAGGAGGAGGAGGGTGGCGGTGGTGGGGGGAAGGGGGCGACCCAGAAGGGCGGCGGCGGCGGTGGCGGCGGCGGCGGGGGAAAGGGAAGTGGCGGCGGCGGCGGCGGGGGAAAGGGAAGTGGCGGCGGCGGCGGCGGCGGCGGTAGCAGCAAGCAGCAAAAGGCTGATGGAAACGGGGTTCAGGGTGGAGCTGCGTGAGGCTAGAGCAGTTGAACTGCCCCTCCAAGTTGAAGATACGGCCCTTTTGAGAAGGGGGCCCTGGAGCACCCCGCCTTTGCGATTGTACTGCTGTAGCGCTGGCCGTACCGTATTTGTGTTGGCAAGAGCAGCGATTTCAGTTGTTCGTTTAACAAATTCCGACATGCCGACAGTACTGGGAAGTCGTCAGAGGCTTAGGTAGCTGCAAATGTGGCATTTTTTGGCTTGTGTCATGACCAGGAAAAAAAACAACATTCGAAAAAACATGCGGCACTTCATTTTGTGCGTCTCGAAGAGCAGCAGTTGCACAACGAAGGCATTTCTGTTGCAGTACGAGTGCGTGTTATTACAATACACGTTTGTTGTTTTGTTTAGTTTTTCATTCGCAGGAAGCAAAAAACGCAAAAGTACAAACTTGTAATTTACTACACACAGTACGTGACCTGGCATGGAGCGAGGGAGACTGTACGATAATACATATATATTGGTGGTCGCCGATTCTTATTTTGGAGGCGACAAGATATGTGTGGACGTCTAATATATTTTGCTTTTGTGCCGGAAAATAAGGATTACAGTTATGTAGCTCTAATAGTTGGGTGCGCATAGGAGGGGAAGTAGTAGGGAGGAGGCAAGGAGGCAGAGAAGTGAAGTGGGCATCATCAGAACGCCAAGACTCACTTTTTCTATCGTCGTCACGCCACGGATCTTTCTGACTCTTGAGGGCCAGATCCGATCCGATCCGATCCGATCCGTCCATCCCGTAGGCGTCGGTCTGCTGATGATTCCAGCAGGCGCGGCGATGCAGGCAAGCCGGCATGGCGTGTCGTACAACTCGTACGGTAGTCAGGTATTTCTCGGTGCTGCCGAGCCTGCCTTCCAAGTCACCAAGGGTTGTGTATACTGACTTGACAAACGGTCTGGTTATGCGGTACGGCACTTGTCAACATGCCGTACTATTTGTTTGATTCCTGGGCGGTTGTACTGCGTCGGTGTGCGTCGTACTATATTGCTAGAGAGGAGAGGAGGTTGTCAGCGGAGGGCGGCTCACCGAGTGCTAGGTGCATGGATAGGTTGTTCTTTGGCTGTGTGTTCTATGTTGCCAATAATCGCTGGATGGATAGGTTGTTCTTTGGCTGTCTGTTCAGATGCGCTTAATCGTAAGAAGAGCTGTGACGTGCTCTCCCATAGCCCACCAAAGTCCACTGGGCTGTGAATTTGTCCCCAAACGCAGCAGCGGAAAGCAAGTTACAAGTTCCGCGCACACACACACCCCTCTGCTCAACCTCCTCCCTCCTCCAATCACGTCATTCCCGCCGGTAGCTCACAGAACGTTCGCGGCACTTAAGAAGTATACATCCTCGCAGCCCTGACTTCAATCCAAAATCTTAACCTTGAAATTTTGCGACAAGCAACACAAGCACCTGCCAACTGCAGAATCACGCTTGGGCAACGATTTGGCCCTTTTAATCTTCTACCTTTGCGCTTTAGGAAAGGTTTCTTAGCATTTCCTTAGCGTTCATCCGCACGAACCTCTCGGCCAGATGCAAAATATATATATATATATATATTACCTTTCTGGTCTGGGTTGACACTACTGCGATTCGCGGTTTAAGGTCCTGGGTTCGATTCCTGGGGAGACCCCCGAATTAGTCGGGAGCGCGAGATTATGGCTAGCTGCTGAGATGTGGAGTTGAGGTCGCAGTTGATGGACCAGATTCGCACGCTGGATTGGTGGCGATTGCCGAACCCTCCGTCTCTTCGGTTGTTCGGGTGAATGGATGAGGAGGGGTCCTAGACGGCTGGACCCGCCGCCTTGGACTTACAGTTCGTATGGCGAAGTATAGTGTGGTAGTGGTGGATGGTGCTATAAGATGATAAATCGTAGAACTGACAATGTGATAAAAGCGGCCCAGAAGCCTCCTACTCTGTAACATTACATATCACCTTTCTCGCCCCAACCACCACCAACCACCACCAATGGCCACCGTGTGTGAGTGGAGATATGCATCAACCGAGGTCCCTTCGCACAGCACACACAAATATCTATCTGCAAGCCACTCCTCTGGAAATGAACTTCAGCAGCGCCTTGCCCAGAACCAGAAATACGTTGGTTCATATGCGAGTATGAAATGCGAGAGTAAAATGCTATTCCGCGCACCTGACGCAAGCAGCCAGTCCCCTAACCTGACCTACCCTACCATATAAGCGGCAAGAATCCGAAGAACCCGACCAAGTTCTTTTTCGTTGCAATCCCCAAGCAGGGCACTCAGGGAAACTCAACAACAACTTCTCAGCAATGTGAAACAATCTCTTTTGAAGCCCGTGCGACCTTGCGCTCCCTGGGAACAGGGCCATTACCATTACTGTGGTGCACATGACACGGCACACACTTGATATGTTGGGCAATTTATGACAACTTCCCGTCAAGTTTTTTTCCATCATGCGCAACACACCCAACGAGGACGATGACGAGGACGACGGATGTGAACAACCCTTACGACAGGTGCTTTATGACGGCGTCAGAAGAGGATCCATGGATCTGCCCTGCCCTCCGTTTTTGTGCCTTTCCAAAGCCACCAAAACACCTTCCAGCCTTCCAGCTTTAAACACCCGAGCCTCACATCACAAGGTTTGGCCCGTCTATGGCCTACATGCTCTATAGCCATAGGGCCCAATTCTGGACATGTGTCCCACGACGCATTTAATACAAAAGGAAACCAACATATCACCATGTTAAAAGCCATCCTGACTGCGACTGCTTACGCCGTACTGCACGATGTTGTACTGCACGACGTGGTGTACTGCACATGGAATGCGAAATCTTCAGGACCGCATCATTTATGACAACGAGCGCCACCTGTGCATCTGCCGTGTATCACTGGGTGTAAGCCGTGCCCACAACACTGGAAAAGCGCGGTCGGTCCCCCCGACTGTAACACGGCAACAGAACAGACCTCCCGCCACCAGCAGCAGCAGCTTCTTCTTCTTCTTCTTCTTCTTCTACTTATTCTGTGCATCACGTCATCACTCCGCTTTAGCGTGCTTTCCGTCGTCAGATGCTCCTGATTGATTTATGCCGCAACCGCCGCCACGTCGGCTGTAGCTGCCACAGCTGTCTACACCGCCAGGTTCAGCCGCCGCCGCGGCTGCCACTGCTTCCTGCCACAGGTCGAACCGGCACCGCAAATAGAAGTGGCAAGCTAGTGTGGTGGTCACCGCCAGTAGCTCCACTGTCGCTGAGGTCAGCAGCGCTGTCTTAGCACCGGTCGCTGCTCCTATCAGCAACGTACTCCGGTAGTTGAGAAGCAACCTGAGGCAGGAGATGAGAAAGGCCGTACAGGGCGAGACCTGTACGGACAACAAAACCCGAATCCGGGGGTTTCCGAGGAGAGTACGGCACGAGCCGCCTGGTCAGACGGGGGCCTTATATGCCGTGGATGTGAAATGCCAGAGCTATCATCAAGGTTAGGAAGGGGAGGAGGAGAGGAAAAGGGCGCCAGAGCTCTCATTCCGATTCGCTCGCACGCATTTGTGGTTATGTTGATGGTGCTGGTTCTCCCACATATGCAGACATACAGACATACAGACACAACACGCGAACCGACGCGGGGTCCCTTCACGTCCATGACCCGGTCCACACCCGGTCGCCACCTTCCCTCCCACTTCCCCCTCGGCCTCCGCACGATAACCCATACCCACACGCCATACCCCCCCTGCCTGCCCACACCACCGCATGGAGCTTCTTCCTCCGCTACCCATCCGATCCAGTTACTCCCTTCCTCCCGGGCGGGGCCCCCCACAGCCGTACAGCTTACGGCCCTGCCATCGCAACGCCCCTCTACGGCACCTTTTTGCGTGTGCATACGTACGACGGCATAATAATAGACCCTGTCAATACACACGCACTCTCACCAGGCATACCCCCGGCAGGATGACCCCCTCCAGCAGCACCATCCCTGGACCGCCAGCGTACGCCGCCGCGCCCGAGGGGGCCGGCAGGCCCGCCAGCAGCAGCCCTTTGGAAGCGCAGAAGCCCAACAGCCTGGGCAGTTTGCTGGCCCGCACCAGCCGCACCCACCGGCGGTGGGGCAGCACCAGCCAAGCCGCGGTGGCCAGGGCGCCCAGTCCACAGCCGACCACCAGCACCACGTGCTCGGGGCCTAGGCGCCGCTGGGCGTCTCGTAAACCCCTGGCTAGGAGGCTGAGCAGCACCAGGCACTCTAGCACAGGCCTTGGGCGCAAGGGAAGAAGTGGAAGGGAAGAAGAGGAAGAGGGAGGGGAGTTTAGGGAAGGAAGAGTGAGGTAAGGGAGCTGGGGTCCCGTTAGGTTGGTTGCAACATGAGACAACATGTGCGAGGATAGATTTAGTGCTTATCCACGTACCATACAACACGTGTTTTTACGTAAGCACTTCAGGCATATCGACGCATCACCCTGCCCATTTATAAGCCTTGCCTTTTATATATACACACTCACATACATACATATACACACACAAAGTGCCCCTGGCCTTTCATAACACGCCCTTCTGCCGTTCCGACATGTACTCACGCAATGTGGCTCAGACCGTCCGTCCACGCGTCCACAAAGGCCCGGAAGGCGGCGGCGTCATCAGGCGGGGCGGCTTGCAGCCCCACAGCCCGCTTCAACACCAACCACCACCACCACGGCTGCCGCTGCATCCCACACCGCCCCCTGCCTTTACCTCCACCCCCGTCCCCATCCCCACCACTGACACGAACAACAACAACCCGGCAGTTGTCGCTTCCTTCAACGAAACGGCCCCAGTGCGGCGTTTTAAACACAGTTGCGGCAAGGGGGGTCGAATCTCCCGTGTCGAGATGCTCCATGGCGACGTCCTCTGCCCGCTGTGTCAGACCAGCACCTGCAGTAGCGTCTGCAGTAGGATGTGCAGTAGCATCGGCAGTAGCATCGGCAGTAGCACCGGCTGCTGCGGTGCTGCTATGCCCGCACTTGACCAGGAGGGGGCGCATGTCGTTCCGAATTCTGGCAGCGGTAGCTTCCAAGCCTGCTGAATCAGCGTACGACAGCAAGTGGGGTCCAAGGGTTGACAGTACAGCACCGGCGGCGGTAACATCGTCATCTCCGTCGGCCCTGCCGATACCACCCGCCGCGGCCGCCGCTGCCGCCGTCCATGTTCCCATGTCGTACAGCAGCTCGTCCAACTCGCCCAACCTACGGGCAGGCCAGGAAGAACCCGCGGCGGACAGCTCCCCGGCTACGGCCGCATCGTCCGTTGCCAAAATAGGCAACATTACGCGATGCCAACGGCCTGAGGAGGAAACTCCAGAGCGGTGGAGCTGGTCGCCACCACCACCACCACCACCACCACCACCACCGGCGGCAGTTTTGGCTGCGGCTGGTGTGCAGCATTTAAAGCCAAGCTCCAGCTACAGCGACACGGATGGGTCAAAGAAGGACAGGGCAGGACAGGGCCGAGGGGTGGAACCGAGTTCATACTTTTATTCATGCGGGGTATCCAGTATTTTACCGCAGCTAAACTAACCAACGAATCAACCAACAACCGACAACCATTCCAAGGCGGCGTTCCATCTGCACCTAGGACCCCATAACTACCCCCCACCTAGTAGCTTAATCCAACAAAAACCCTTTTCATCGCCACGTAGCCCCATGTTGTTGTTCTATACAACCAAACACAACCAACACGATGCATACTCGGTGAGTTCACCCTTCCTTCTCCTCCTCCTTCACTTCCTTTCACTCTTCCTTTCCCAACCCGGGGAGTCGGCAGTTACGCAGCAATAACCCCTTCAAATCGCAATACATATTACTAATCGATTTTTACCAAGCTAAGTGACATTTTGAACATCACGTAATGTGAGGTAACCACTTCCAGCCTTCCCGTTGCGCCCACGACCGCCATTCCCCCTTACGGCGACCTCTTACCAGCACGACACCCGGCCCGGGTGGAGCTCTCAACAACTCAATGTCGTACTCGTACTCGCGGCCGTACAGTGGCGGCGACGTTGACGGCTCCATGACGCCGCTGGTGCCTCCTCTGTCCCGACGTACAACCCCCCGGCTTGCCACTCGGATAGGCAGGTACATGTTGGCCGACCTCACCAACACCTCCACCTCCAGCACTTCCCAGACCGCCTCCACAGTCGCACGCCGCCTTGACGCCTCCTGCTGCTGCTGCTGCTGTCCGTCGTACTGCCGCTGCTGCGATCCCTCCAGGCCCTGAGGCAGCTCCGCCACGCCGCAGCAGCCGCCACCGCCACCTCCACCCAGCGCCACAGATATCCGCAGCACGGGCAGGCGGCCGGCGGCGGCGGCGGCGGGCGTGGAGGGATGCGACGGCGACGGCGGCAGCAGCAGCACCCGCGGCGCCAGTCCCGTCACCTGGAGGCGGGCCGCACCCCCCTCCGGACACCCCCCTCGCCCCTGCGCCGCCTTCCGTGACCAAGAACCCGTCAACACCTCGCAATCCTCCCATTCGACTAGCTGCTGAGCTTGCTGCTGCTGCTGCTGCTGAGCTTGCTGCGTATACTGATGCTGTTGGCACTGGTCGTGTACCTGTTCCTGTCCAGGCAATGCAACACCGGTCAGCGAGAGCCCGATACAGCAGCCGTCACCGGTACCGCTGTCATTGCTGCCGCCGCCGCCGCCGCCACCGCCGCCAGGCACATCCTCGACGGCAGTGGGCGGAAGCTCCAAGCCCAGCGCCCGCAGCACTGCGCTCAGATCCAAATGGGGGCCCCAGCAGTGCCGCTGCGGCCGAGCACCGCCGGGCCTGGCTACTAGGGGGACAGCTGGGACGGGGTTCGACAGCAATGATGATGATGCTGGTGATAATACTGGTGGTGATGCTGGTGGTGGTGACGGCAGCGAAGGCAGAGGCAGCGGAGGCACGCTTCCTCCTCCATTGACTTCTCTCCCACACACTTCCCCCTCTTCCTCCTCCTCCTCCGCCTCCGCCTCCTTCTCGGCCGCAACCGACACCGCCTCAAGCACCATGACCACCTCCACGCAGCCACGTCGTACATACAACCCTGACAAATGGAGGCCTTGCTCCGAAATCAAGGATTGCAGCCGCTCCCGGAAATCCTCACATAAGTGCTCCGTCTCGGCCCATGGGATCTGCATCAACAGCAGAAGAAGCATCAACAGCAGAAGAAGCATCAACAGCAGAAGAAGCATCAACGGCAGCAGTGCATCAACGGCATCATCAGCAGCAGAAGAGTGGTTGCAGCGGTAGAGGCTTGAGAGTGAGGGTGGTTTAAAGGCGGCCATGGGTGTAACGTATACAGGAAAGCAAAAGCAGGGAGGGAGGGAGGGAATGGCATGATGCAAACAGCAAAGTATGAATTGCTGACTTTCACAGACCACTGGGAAGGAATTGGCCAGAGAGGAACGGAGGGTGGAATAATGGGTGCCGTCTCACCACGCACATCATCGCAGCAGCGGAGGGGTGCACTAGAGGCAAAGACCCCCCCCCCCGCCGGCACCTCTCATCTCCCCTAAATACATCCGCAAGACGCGACGCTGAACTGGGGATCGGTACACGTACGGAAACCCCCGAGCCGCGGCCGCCACGTCACCGCCAGGGGGTATCGCTGCTACTGCCGCTGCCGCTGCTGCCCGTGCTGCTGCTGGTGCTGCTGCTGTCGCTGTGGCGGCGGCGGCGGCGGCAAGGTGTTCATTAGCCGTTAGGGGTGGTAGCAGGGATCCGCCAGCGGCCCCGCGTTCCCGTTCTTCACCATGGCCGCTACTGCTACTGCTGCTGCCATTGCCACAACCTGTCGTACAGCCAGCCAACGGCGCTGCCTGCGACGGAGGCCGCATTCGTAGAAGCTTCTCGGGCTCAGGACTCTTTCCCTGTGCGGCATTATCCCTCCCTAGGACCTTATACGAGGAATTAGAGAAATAAGAGGCAGCTGCAGCTCCGGCGCCGCTGCCGCCACCTAGCTGCGACGTCATGTCCTCGGCGCTCATGGAGCCCAGGCCGGAAGGCCCAGCTCCCGCCGCCGCCCCCTCTGCCGCCTTTTCCCCAGCCAGAAGCTCTGCCGCTGCCGCCGTCTTGCTGAAACACCCCCCATCCAAGTTGGCGGCGGCGGCGGCGGCTGCGGCTGCGGCGACGTATCCTTGATTCCTGCGCCAACCCAGGAACGGCACTGGGCGACGGTGGTGGCTGCTGCGGGGATTCAGAAACGCATTCAAATAGATATTGGCCAGGGTCACCAGGAGGCGAGTCAACATAAGGCCTCGCAGGCTGACGCCAGGGATCAACTCGCGGTACCAGTACCATAGTACGGCAGTTGCGACGGCCGTCCAGGCGCAGTAAAACAACTCCAAGGTCATGTTGACACGCTGCGGGGGGGGGGGGAAATGGGGACTTGGCGTGGACATGTGTTTCTTTTTTTGAAATGAAGGAAGGAAGGAAGGATGGAAAGGAAAAGAAGAGTGGAAGCTCGCATAGACGGGCTCAGAGAGGGGATGTGTCCTGAGGGACGTGTGGCGATGGCAGTATGTGTGTTTGACATGGTGTGGTGGGACGCCCGGCGTGGGCACGGCCCCCCTGTGGGGGATACTGGAAGAGGAGAGGAACAACGGGGGAAGAGGGGGAGAAGAGAAGAGAGAGACACATCCCAAAAGCGGTGAAGGAGGGAAAGAGCGGGTTGCCACAAACGTCTTACCCATACTCCGAAGAGGGACAAAAAGAAGGCGACGTCAAAGGGGGCGTGTTTACTGAAGAGGCTTTGCAGGCCCAAGTAGCTGGGCATGTACCGCGGTCCTTGAAGGATGTGGAAGGTGGTGTTTACGAACCTCGCATAATACATCGTAAATGGCGCCAGCACCTACAATTTGGGGGAGAATGCTGTCAGCGCGGAGGACCTTTGCCCTTTCGTCGCTTGTCTGCAAACGATAATGTGCTGCGCTCTTTTGCCGGGAGTTCCCGATGGAGCATTGCACTTTATTAGCCAAATACGACTACTCGCACCTGACAATAAAAAGAAGCTGGAGCCAGGATTGCGCCCACGAACCGCACACATATCATGAGCAGTCCGGTCGATGCCCATATGTCTTCGAACTTGACCTGGCAGAAATCCCACAAAACCAGTAGCGAGTTCCTCCACATGTACAACATCCGCTCGACAGCACTTCCATGGCATGGGAAACCAGCAAGGACGACAGAGTTCGGCGGAAGTGAGTGAGGCTGACCGACACAATGGGGAGCTGCGAGTTGTTGGTAACTTAGGAGAGAAAGCACTGCAAATGATCCGGCTGTAAGTGTTAGGGATAAGAGTCCTTCAGTGAACACATCACTCGCTCATATCGTTACACAAGGAGAGGGAGAGAAAGTATACACAAGCAGTATATAAGCATACTGTAACCAATCCTGATTCGATGTCGTATTGGGATAAAAGCAACTAATCAAACTACCGAAGTGTCAAGCCTGAGTGTACCTAAGAGCACTTTCCAACAGTAAGGCATTCCGCAAGGCCTGCTCGCGGAACTGCTCTCCGAGCGCCATTATTAGCTGATGACATTGCCACACAAATTCATAGCTTGTAATGACTTCTAATGTCAATAATACAATCTTTCTTGCTGGTAAGGATTCATCTATTTGTGCTTATCTGAGGCGCTGGTTGTTCTTCGCTATGCCGCATCGGCAGTTCGTTAGCGCATTATGTGACTGTCGCTTACAATCGTGACTGATGCCATGCAAGCAAAGGCCAAGAATAATCATCACATGAGAAATACCATGATATGAAAGAAGCGATGCCAATTGGCTAAGGCATCCTCCGACGGTTGTCGCTTACTTAAGCCGAGTCGAGAGATGGTTGGGCTCACAATAGCGCAAGGTGATTATTCTTTGGGCGAGCTTCGTAGAGCCGCGGGTACTGTGATTTTGTATAAACCACCATGCTGAGAGCAGGGCCACACTCGCTCTCAGCTGAACCAACTGCTCTGGTGTATGAACTGAAGGACGTATGAACTCAAAGATGTATGCAAGGACCTTAATACCAATTCCACCCTACTGCTACACGACTAGGGTGTGGACTTGTTTTGGGTGAGGAACGAATAAATACTCTGGCTGTGCCGGCGGCGGGCAGGCCACCTGTGTACATCCCAAGCGTCCCCTTTTTACAATCCCCCGTCTCCACTGCGCCCGGAACTATTTCAGCCAGTTGATCGCAGTTGTTTCAGTGGCATCAGAAGCAGCGCGAACAATCCTTTTCTGAATTTGTGCAAGACGCCAAAGTATGTGCACACGTAAGCTCGTTTTTACCACCAGCTGCGATCACGCCTTCTTTTCGTAGCTTCCGCAAGCGACGCAAGGCTGGGTCTGGACTTATCTGAAAAAAATGCTGCATTTGCTGAGCCTTGGCAGATGAGATTGTCCTTGAGGTGTGATGATAGGGTCGTACACGTCTTGTGAGGGAAGTGGGCAGTCAAAACCTGCCACTGCTCCCCAGGCCTCATCCCACCCACCATTTGGGGCTGGAAATGTACTTCCTGTGTACGTGCCTCGCTGGTAGGGCACTAAGGTAAAAGCTCTGAGGAAAGAGCTAACCTGCCGCACGTCCTATTGGTTATGTGGTTGTGCACAATCTGCCATCCAGTCTGTGTGTGTGCAAGTAGGTTACAAGTATCTGTTTCCGGGGCTGGCACTGGCCAGGGGCTGCTGCCCTGCCCCAACGGAAAGACCGCCTAAGCTCTCTCCCGCGGACGGGAGAGGGGCGCGAGAGGGGCCTCTGTCCCCTCCTTAGCAGCCGAGAGCCACAGGTCCGCTAGCTTCGCTCTCCCCACGGTTGGGCGGCGTCGCACGCGCGCACGCTCTCACGAGTCAAGGCTCCACCACCCGCGTTTGTGCACTGAGCCTGAAACACAAAACAAGACTCCTCTCCATCCCCGGCCTGTTCCGGCTCTTGGGGTGAGTCCGCAACGTCGCTGCCGCGCCAACAGCTAAGACCCCGGAACACTGTTGTCGTACAAGTATTCAAGGGGTGATGACCGAATTAACACTGCCTTTGGAGCAAGGATCCAGCGTCCGAGGCAAAAACACCCTGCATGTTCGGTCAGACATCCTCCCCGGGTACCCTTTCGTTCTCCTCCTCCCCCTGCTCTTTCCCCGCGCTGCTCCTCGTCCCCTCTTTCCTGCCGCTGCTCCAAGCTCAGCAGACCACCGCCTCACGTCTTTAGCGTGGGCTTCTTTTCGCGGTCTGCTATCCGCAGCGGTTTATCGGAGGTGGTCTTGAAGCGCCCTCGGCCGTCCTCGCCCGTGTTGACCTTCTTCTTCACAATCTGCAGCACAGAGAGTGCGTGTGTGTGTGTGTGTGTGTGTGCGTGTGTGTGCGTGTGTGTGCGCGCGTGTGCGCGTGTGTGTGTGTGTGTGTGTGTGTGTGTGTGCGTGTGTGTGTGTGTGTGCGCGTGTGTGCGCGTGTGTGCGTGTGTGTGTGTGTGTGTGCTGTGCCTACATGACAACTCATACAGTGTGGTCCAGCATGACACATGACACCAACACGTATGACACCAACACGTACGTGGTCTTAATTCGAAATTCTACAAAAATATCTACACCCCCCTACACGTCCTCGTGGCCACAGCAGCATACATACAATCCCAACCAGGCACCAAAAAACAGAACCGTTGCGGAACTCAAAAGCCACACAAACGACCACACCACGCACACACAGCGCAGACCACATGCACACGTGCGCAGCACACACAGAGCACACACATAACACATTTCCGCAACAATGCTCCCTCGTGATGCTCTTTTAAAACCCATCCCCTCTTCACGACAACGCCGTGTTACCTCATTCATAACTCGTCGTGTTACCATTCATTCAGTCGTTATCAGCCATTCATTGCAGTCGCCGTCGTTTCGATTCCATCCATTCCACTCTTTTCGATTCCATCGCTACTCGCTTACCCCCCTCCCTTTGTGAAACAACCCATTTCCGGCCCCCCGGTAAACCCGCCTTCCCGCCTCACCCATCTAACCGCCCACCTGTACCACGTCTTCATCTTCTAGTTGGTGACTCAGGCCGCAACGTTGTGGGTAGTGCTTGGAGGAGGTGCCCCACACCAGTGCGTACTTGAACTGCTGCACCTGCGGGCGCCAAGTAGGGGGGGACGGCGGGAGAGAGGGCGCAGGGACGGGTGGTGGGGGGAAGACGAACCACGAACGAGTGAAGGTGCTGCCAGGGCAAGAGTGTACCAGACGTAGAACTGACCAAAAGGCGTTCTTGAGGGCGGGTGAGGGGGGGGGAGTGAGACCAACCACTGGCGAGTGAAGCAGACATATACCAGACATATAAATGGATATGATGGACGGGGAAGGGTGGTGGTGAAAAGGAGTGAAAAGGAGACACACACACATACATACATACATACGCACGGAGAGAGCGAGCGAGAGAGCACAAACACAACTTTCGCTTCACACGAGCTATCCAGCAAGCCGCTCATCCACAGCGGAGCTTATTCCTGCTGGCGCTGGCCCTGGCTGCGTCTCTCCCCAGAACAAAATCTACTCGGAAATCCCAGCTACGTATAATTGCACATCCTCCCCCTCCCCCTCCTCCCCGCACCATGCTGTTGTGGATCTGCCTGCACAGCGCCTCCAGCGTTGTGCCCCCTCGGTCACTGGTCAGCACCACTGGCTCCGCAAAGTCGGGCTTGGCGCCCACCTTCTTAGTGTACACCCGGACCTACGGACAGCCATCCGAAAACGTGGTGGTGTTGGTGTTGTGTGATGGTGTTGGTGTTGTGTGATGGTGTTGGTGTTGTGTGATGGTGGTGTTGGTGGTGTGAGTGTGTGATGGTGTTGATGGTGTGTGTGTGTGTGATGGTGTTGGTGGTGTGTGTGATGGCGGTGGTGTTGGTGTGTGTGATGGTGTTGGTGTTGGTGTGTGTGATGGTGTTGGTGTTGGTGTGTGTGATGGTGGTGTTGGGGTTACCGTGCTTGCTTGGGATCTGTGGATATGTGTGGATGGATTTATGTGTGAGAGTGGATTTACGTCTATGGGTGTATGTGCATGCATTGAAGACCGCAGCAACTCAAGTCACCAGCACAAGTGCATGGAAGGGAAATGCAAATGCACACACCACATGCAGCCAACGTCGTATCAACGGAGTATCGCGGTATCCTGGGGCTGCTGGTTGCCCCCCCGCGCTACCCACCAGCGCCATCATGTCCCAGATACGCTCCAGCAGGCCTCCCAGGTTGAGCTTTAGGGAGCAGGAGATGGGGATGGAGTTGGGCCAGCGGGCAATCTCGTCCACCTCCTCCAAACTGCACATATCCACCTTGTTGTAGACGTACAGACACTTGATATAGCGCCGGTTGCCCTTTGTTTGGTGTTCAGGGTTTTTTGTTTGTGTAGCAAGCAGCAAATAAGGAGGAAGGTGAGGATGGGGATGGGAGAACAGCCAACCGGAAGGTTGTAGGGAGTGGGAGGAGAGGGGAGGTGAAGCGATTGAGGCATAAAAAGGGGGGAGTGAAGAGAGGTAGAGGTCAGTCTTCGGTCGGGCGTGCAGTGCAGTGCAGTGCTCTGGAAGGAAGGATAGATAACAAGGGGTGCTATTGACCCCCTCCCCTCCACTCCCTTCCCCTCACCCCGGCCCGCCTCGCCAGCTCGCTCACCCACCCACCCCAGCCACCCACATGCAGTGAGACATCGTTACCTCAATAACATCGATGAGGTCATCCACGGTGCAGTCCTCCTTGAACAGCAGCTCGCAGTTGTGGAGCTTGTACTCCTGCGGGGAGAGGGGGAGAGCGGGGAGGGGAGAGACAAACCACGAACGAGTGAAGCTGCTGCCAAGGAAAGAGAAGCAGAACTGCCCAGTAGGCGGTTTTGGGCGTTGGAGAGGGAGGCGGGGAGAGGGAGGCGGAGAGGGCGGGGAAGGGGGAAAAGGGCACAGAGGGAGAAGGGGAGAGATGTGGACACGGCGGAGAGATCGAGCGTTTCTTCAGGACGAGCACGCCCGCAGCCACACACACGCAACCCCTATCCCCAGAAACAGGTCGTACGGGCTTCACTACGCCACAGAGGCATCACAAGCAGGCTGCAGCCACACCCTCTCACCCACCCACCCAGCCCCGACACCCACCCACCCAGCCCCGACACCCACCCACCTGCAGCACCCTCTGAATGAGCTTATCATCCAGGTTGGTGAGCGGGATGGTGGAGTTGATGGAGATGCCGCCCGTCTTGCGCTTCTTGAAGTAGATGTTGGGGGGTTGCCGGTTGAGCCGGATACCAACAGCCTCCAACTCACGAGTGAGAATCTGTCCCGATTGGTTCGGGGGGGGGGCTCCCGGGGTTAAAATCGGGCCCAGATAGCAGGTCAGGTGGTCAGGTGGCCAGGCACAGGGGGGAATGTCGGGGGTTCGAGGCGCCGATGCATGAGGGGATGGGAGGGCAGGGCAGGGCAGGGAAGAGGGCGGAGCTGCACGCAAGCGGCCAAGGGTCGATGCAAGAGGGGGAGAAATAAATGTCATGTACATTTGCAAGCTCACAGGAAGCTGCTGCTGCCGCCCCTGGCCAAAGCCTCAAAACACAAAAGGGGAGCGGAAGGAAGGTGTGGAGGAGTGCGGATTCTGGATCGAGCGCGGCGCCCGGCCGACGACGTGCGCGCCACACTGCCACATTGCCGATGCGGATGCAGTCGAGTCCCCGAATTCCCGAATTCCCGAACGAACGGACGAACAAACGTGTATAGACACCCTCTTCTTCGCGGTGCGCGGCGGCTCCACACCTGTTTGTGATATAACGGCTTGGTTGCGTCCAGCACCATCAGCAGCAAGTCGGCGCTCTTGCACACCGCAATGACCTGGGAGGGGGGGAGGAGGAAAGACGAACCACACACGATTGAAGCTGCTGCCAGG